>NW_007729046.1:97201-102123 GCF_000696425.1 Galeopterus variegatus | reverse complement strand
AAATGGTGCCGCCCACCTCCCCTCACCCTGCCCCCTTCCCTTTAGGAGAAGCCTCCTGACTAAAACAGAAACCCCTTTTGCTTCCGCAAGGATGCAGTTCTCCACCCTGATCCACATTAGCATAATGCCCCTCCTTGATGGTATCAGCCAGCCCTTGGCACACTATATAAGCTCTACCACACTCACACCTGGTGCTGTCCCCTTTCCAGGGCAGCCCTGGGCTGCCTGCTACTTTGAGCACATCCCCGCAGATTTTCTTTCTTTAATAAAGCTTGAACGGTACTCGGCATCTTGGCTCACTTTCTTTCATTATGGTGCCGAAACCCAGGAAGGGTTTTGGCCAATGTTGTGGATGCTCCCCTCTCTCTTGGGGTGATTGGCCCTCAGCCGCCCTTCCCAGACCTGCTGAAACTGGGTACACTCGGGACTCTCTCCTTTTGCTGTTTCAGACCAACACATCCAACACAAGCCTCAATTCAGGGTGAGTCAGCGGGTCCACCCTGTCTCGTCTCGGGTTCCCCTGACTCTGTCTCACTCTCACTCTCATTCTCAAAGCCCCAGCACCTGGCTGAGGGAACTCTTCTCATGCCCCACAGCTTTTGAAGGACACCTCATTAGTGGGTCATGGCTTTTCTCTAGAAAAGAAGGTGGACAACAGAGAGGACGCTCTTTGTTGTCACGCTTCTTCTACCAGGACTGACTGCCATTTCTCACCCTCTAAATGGGATCCTCATGATCCAAACCTCCAGGCTCTAGGCCCTCAGGCTGTCTACTGGTCAATTTCTTGGCCTCCAGAGAGACATTGAACCTAAACGTCATTGAACCTACTGTACTCTGTGCTCTACACCTCTGGGCTGTCTCCTGGCCAATTTCTCAGCCTCCAGAGAGACACTAAAACTCAAATACCTCATTACAATGGATCCCAGTGGCCACAAGATGGCACTTGATTTAGACACTCACCGAAGTGGCAAAAGCTGTAGAGATTCCTTGTTCAGGCCTTCTTCTATCTCTGAACGCATTCTTCTCTCCATCAGAACTGTCCTATGTCTCAAATTCTCCTAGCTCATGCTCGACCTCTCATTCCAGATGTGGATCAATCTTCTGATCTGTCATCCCTCCACATTTCTCTCTCTTCCTCACACCTGTCCTCCAGATGCTGGTCCTCAGCTCAATGCCTCTTCTTCTCCCCCTTCGTCAGGTAACAACCCCATCTCCCTGTCAATGCAGCCCATAATGTTTCCACATATGTCTCTTCACTTTCCTGTAATCTCTCCTCAGTGGAGACTGTCAGCGTTATGTAGGGCCTGCCCACACTCTGCCTTACTCACACCAAACGCTACCACTCACTTACCCCCTCCTCATCCATGCCCTAAAACCGGAATATATTTCCTTTGTAAAACTACATTATCCTGTTGCCTGCCCCCAACATGATTTCTTGCATATTCTTTTAACTCATCCCTGACATCACTGTCCAGACAGATGCAGAGATGGAGATGGGATTGGGACTAACTTTGCCCCCTTCTCAGGAAGTGCCCCCCTGCTCCCATAGGGCACTAATTGTACCTTTTAATTGGGGCAGGGACCCTTCCTGCAAATGGAACTGGCATAGTGGGCCCTGCTACCTCTCAGTTCTATCAAAAACTCTCAGAAGAACTAAGCATAGATAGCATCTCCTCCCTCCAGTGACAGGTCACCTCACTCATGACAATCACTTTACAGAACCGTTGGGCCCTTTATTTCCTTACAGCTGAGAAGGAAGACACCTGCCTCTTCTTGGGGTCGGAATGCTGTTATTATGCAAATGAGTCTGGGGTGATCCAAATCAACTTAAACCATTTCACTGAACCCTTGGATACCCTGGCCTATGCCTCTACTAGGACCCCTAACTGTGTGTGCCTCATCCTACTTTTTGATTCCTGTCTCTTTTGGTGTTTCTCTAATTTCTTGCAGGAATGTATGTAGGCTTTCACAAACCAAAATGTTGCCAAATTGTCCCTGCGAGGAGGATACCAGCCCCTCAGAATCAGCGACCCTTCCCCAGAGGAATACAGCCTCCCCACATGAAACCAATACCCATCACCTAAATCTTTTATTTTTTCCATATCTTCGTCCATCTCCAGCAGGAAGTAGCTTCAGAAGAATGAGACCTCTGCCCTTTCCCCCTTTTTCCTATACTTAAAAGGCAAGAATAATAGATCTGCAACATAACCAGCACCATCTTAGACAAGCCCAAGTACAAAATGGCACCGTCCACCTCCTCCCCTCCCCTCCCCCATTCTCTTTTACAAGAAGCCTCATGGTTTCGAAGAAAATGAAACTTTTGGCATTTCCGCATGTGCAGAACTCTCCATTTCCATGACCTAGCTCAATCCCCACCCTGGAATTACATCACCCAGCTCTTGGTGACAACATACCTATATAAGCTCTACCACCCCCACACCTGGTGCTATCCACCATTTTCAGGGCAGCCCCGGGCTGTCTTCCATTTGGAGTACAGCCTGGTAGATTTCTTTCTTTAATAAAGCTTGAATGGTACCTGACATCTTGGCTCATTTTCTTTCACATACCATTAATCTTTTTATTATATTTTAATTTCTAAAGGTTCTGGAGGTGAATGTATCAACTTAGGAGCTGGGATGAGAATGGTAAGACAAAATTTCAATTTGTTTATGAGAATTTTCCCCTAGAGACTTAAAAAAAAAAAAAAGAGTCAAGGCCATGCTACTGTCCAAGGTTTAGGTAGTAGATACACTCATGAATTCAATACAACCTTGTATTGGAAGACATGATTTGGATTGAAGAATGTTCTGATTTGTTAAACTTGTCTAAGCAAGAAAAAGCAGTTGAGCTAATAAACTATGTCTCCTCTTCCTAAATCTCAGAGAGAAATAATTCTACTACAAGAGCCTGGTGGGAGAAAAAACTATAAAAACTGGGTCCACTCTGATGGACAGACATTGGGAGAGGAGATACATAATTTCGTACATTGACAGAGGCTAGTTCAAATAATGTTAATTGCTCCCCTGCTTACCGTCAGGGTGGTGCCCTGAGACTCAAGACAATTCCATTGAGTCTCCCCCCAGAATTAAAGAGTGTTGAAAACTGAGCTGTGGCTCAGGAGAAACCATTTTTGCTTTAGCTTTGCGGTGTAGTCATCCCAGGGTGTGTTAGGGTCACGGGTAGGAAAGTAGAGGAGGCAGGCATTGATATATTTTCTATTTATTACTTTTCATCAATGCTTCCTACAATTTTTGCTGTTAAAGGTGCTTAGTTTAGTTGGTTTATACAGGGGGGCAAGGAAGAATTGACATAGGATTTAGAACAATATTAGCAGCTTAATTTTTAAAAGATTATTCCTTTTTAAACCTTCTGAGCCTTCCTTTACTCTTGTCCATGTAGGAATCTACTAATCCAGAAAGAGATTTCAGGTTCTGAAATTCAAAAGGAGGGTTTTTGCATTTATACTTTGCCTTTGCAAGCCAGGCTATTGTGATGAATTGTTGTTTCATGTCGATGTCTTTTTAAGTATGGGAGAACTCTTACATGCCAGTCTAGATCACTGGGTTTTAAATAGAGGAAACCTAGAGATGTAGAAGAGGAAGAGGAAAAGGGGAAACCTCCCTTTTCCAATCTTGAGAGATTGTGGGAAGAAGAAAGGGATGAAGTGGTGTGTGAGGTGCTCAAATGTTGAGAAGGTCTCAACTTCTGTTTTTCAGACTTCAGCTTGGAGGGGTAGTGGGTCAGATAAACAAGGGAATTGTGTGTGCAGGAGGATACTTCTCCACACCTCTAAGACCGTGCAAGGAAGTTACATTTGCACCTTGCAGACTGACACACACCAGCGTAGGACATTACCACCTCACTGAAAACATGCCTGGGTAGAACTTGACAGAAACCATTGTGCTAACAGTATGGCTCTTTAGCAAAGGCCACAGATGGATTGTCTGTGCCAGAAAGTAGTAGGATGAAAGTCAAACCTCAGAACTATCTGTAGTATCAGCGTGAGGTAAGATGAGACATTCTGGGCCAGGACACTGAGCAGAAGCATGGATAAGAAGAATGGACTAAAATTTACCAGGGGCCGTCTTAGGTGCTGAAGACCAGAGGAGCCCAACAACAGGCTGGCAGGGAATCTGCATTCAAGAACCCTAAGTTGTTCCCCTCTGCCTCTAGTCTGGAGTATGTGAGCAGCACAACCGTTTCAGTCTTACAGAGAAGCAGCTGGGGGGGGGGGGTATCTGTGAGACTGAAAATTTTTATTTAAGAGACAAAACATATCCCGAAGTACTTTTTTTGGTATCAGACTAAGCTTCAGATTAGATTCGGTATTTACTTATACAAATACTAGGGGACACAGTAAGAAGAATAGGTTAGTTACAGACAAAATAACAAACTATGTATATAAAAAAATATGTTATGTAACCAAAAAGGCTTTCAGTTCTTTGGGTTACGGTAAGAGTAAAAATCAGTAACTGCTCTTCAGATGTAAATAATTGAAGTTAGCACACAGATATCATTCTGCAAAATTCTCTACTTCTTTTTCAATTTTTTTTAAAATTTAAATTCTGGTTAAAGCTGAGATAGTTGAAGAAACTGAACTGTCTTCTCCTTTGTTTCCTTCCCCCCACCCCCCACTTACATATTCTCCTTCCAAGTCTTTTAGCATTGAAATAAGGGAAACTAGGCTTCCAAAATCACAACACTTAGCTTGGTGAAATTCTGTCCAAAGGACATTACTTGTTGTGAACTAACTATGTTCATATCGTTTGTGATTGTTAAAGGTTGGGTGCAGGTATTCACATCTACATTTTTGCATCTGAATCTGGAATTCACTTTTTTTTTTAGATAGGTGGTCAGAAATGGAACTTCCTACTCCTGTCTGAGGTTGTAAAGACCTTCCTGGTTTTAAAATTTGTTTGTAG
>NW_007729046.1:95836-96650 GCF_000696425.1 Galeopterus variegatus | reverse complement strand
TGTGCACTTCTTTGTAAAATCCAGTTTTAGCAAGAACACTGCCATGTCAATTTAGAAAGAAACTCTCACCCTCAATATCTGATCACCCTTGATATCTGATCAGGTTTCTTCTTCTACCATCCTCCAGGTGATGTCTGATCACCCTGGCCTGACATCAGCAATAATCCTGTTAGGTTAGTCTAGCCAGACACCCCCTTACTCCTGATGTTTCCTTTCAGTAATTTTCTATCCAGTGACTCCCATCCTACCTCTTGGCTATAAATTCCCACTTGCTCATTGACCCAATCTCTCCTTCCCACCCCCCATGCAAAATTCCATTGCAATGGTCCCTATACCTATTGGGATAGTCTTGAATAAAGTCTGCCTTACTGTGTTTAACAAGTGTCACTGAAAATTTTTTTAACGATATGCACGTTTCATGGAATCTATGAACTCAGCAAAGTTGTATGCACGTGCTGAATTCATATGTTGTATGAGTAAACTTTTTTTTTGAAGATCTATATGTTTCATTAGATTTTCAGAAGAATGAGACTGAATAAATTTGAGAAGCCTTGTTTTGCCTTTATATGCAGCCTTAGCTTTGTCTCATCCACTCTTCATTTCCCCCTTTCTCTTCAGGTCCTTCTTTCTCCTCCATAATATGGATAAAAAGTATATCTTTAGGAACCCAGAAAAACTTTGCTATCGGATTATATCATAAAGAGTTAAGAATGATACCCTTAATATTTTCTTAGAAATATAAAAATGGGGCCAGCCCGGTGGCGCACTGGAGAGTGCGCTGCTTGGGAGTGCGGCGGCGCTCCCGTCGAGGGTT
>NW_007729046.1:94248-95777 GCF_000696425.1 Galeopterus variegatus | reverse complement strand
AAATGTTTTGCTATGTGTTCCTTGGTTTCTTGTTTAGCTGTAGGTCATTAGCTATTTTAAAGCAAAGAAAAATCAAAATAAATCAACAAAATCAGCAACAAAACACCTTCTGGATTTCCTTTGATTTTGGAAAGATATACAAAAAAAGAGTTACTTAATATTCTGAGACAATTGTTTTTCAAATAAAAACAACATTTTTTCTTAATATTAAAATGATATATTATTTTAAAAACACTTAAATCCTACTTAAAGGAGAATATGTATAGATCCTAAAATTTTGCCACCCATAATTATCACAATGAACCTTTTAGAAAAATTCTCTAATGCATCTCTTGTATTAACACACAATTTAACATAAATGGGGTCATAATATTATCTGTTCTTTGTAACTTGCTTTTTTCCCTGCTGAATAATTTATCATGGTCAGTTTCCATGAAAGAAAAAAATCTAAACAATATTTTTAATGCTTATGTATACTTCAATTTATATTCATATGATACAATTTATTTTATCTATATCCTATTGAAATGCACTTTAGTTTTCCCTAATAGTTCTCTATTATAAATGACATTTTCACTTGTGGTCTTTTTCATATATCTCTAATTTTTTATATTAATTTAAAAATTTATTAGGATATATTTCAGACACAGAAAAAGTGTATAAAGACACTCATGTACACACCACCAAGCTTAAGAATTAAGACAACACCATAAAGTTGGAACCCCTATGTGGACTGACATCTTTATATAGTTGTTTAATTGACTACTTCAGATAAATTCCTGGAGACTGAATTTATAACTCAAAAACACAATAAAATTATTATTTTGAATACATTTATTTATTTGTAATTATTTGTTCAATAATTATTGATTCAGTACCTGTCGAGTGCTGGGGACTATGCCTAGGCCAGAGAGAGGGAGATAAAAGACACAGTCCCTTTCTTCAATCAGAACACTTGAAGAGTCAGTCAAATAATATGACAAATAAAATATAATATGAAAAGTTGTAAAACTGAATTACAAATAAGGTACAACAGAAGCAAACAGGCATTGCAACTAACTGGATAATCATAATTGGTCTGAAAAAGGAAGTGATGAGATTAAGAGTTAATTAAGAAATGAAGGCATATATGGAGGACTTTTCAAGTGAAAAGCAGCATTTGCAAAGACCTGGAATGAAAGAGTAGGTCCCACTTACAAACTGTCCCTAGTCCAGTACAACTGAAGCATGGAGTTCCAAGAGAAAACACACGAGGTGGAATTTGAGTGTTAGAACAATGGTTTGTAGTATGGTAGCATGAGTTGAAATTTTTTTTTTTTTTAAATAAAGTAGTAGTTAACATGTTTGAAGGTAGAAAGGAGAGAGGAAGTTATATAGAAAGAGAGACTTATGATTTGGGAAAAATTAAATTTCTAAAATTAAAAAAAATTAAATCCATTAAATTATATAATGGATTTTATTTCTGTTATTATTTCTTACATTTCAAGTTTTTCCTTTTGAAAGTTAGATTAATAAATGTGTGTTCCTCT
>NW_007729046.1:92760-93717 GCF_000696425.1 Galeopterus variegatus | reverse complement strand
TTATTTCTTACATTTCAAGTTTTTCCTTTTGAAAGTTAGATTAATAAATGTGTGTTCCTCTGGCTCCTATATAAGATGTGGTTTGCAAAGAAAAGTCTATATGGTTCTCCCTTTGTATCCATGCCTTCTGGCTGTGTGCTTGAGGAAACAATACCAGGTGCTGTGCTTTTTCCCTGACTGGGCATTTTCTCTCTTTGATTTGATTTTACAGAGACCAGAGTGTGGCAATGTGAAGACTGGGACTAGTGAAATTGCTAGGTCTCTTTTCACTCAAAATAGGGCATTAATGGTCATCCAAAAGGAGCAAATTGGCATGCAATAGCAAGTTATTCATGTTACAGGCAATTCACTTTTAAGTTTTATTTAAAGAAATCATGCTTCCTGTGGCAAGTTCTGTATAAAATTTATAGCATTTCAGGTTAATGTTATTGACCACCAGGGAAGACTGTGAAATTGAGAGTGTGCACCAAATAATCTTCCATAATAGTAGACTTGTGCTGTCTTCGTTTGACCTTTGATTGCCCAGACATTATGGGCTGCAGTATTCTGGAACAGCATGCAATGCCCTGGACCTTCCGAGTCTTAGCATCTGCTTGGAGCGTAATGACTCACATCACTCTTGGCAACTGTGCTTTGGACTTACAGCAGTTCATGTGGGTAATGGAAACAGTTTTATGCCTCTGTGGTAGTAAATGGTTGTAAGTGAACTTTCTTCAAAGACTTTTCCTTGTAGAACCATTCACTGTTTTAACCTTGTACAATACTCATTCTGCTCTGTGAAAATGGTCATTGCTGGTGAGAAAAACAAAATTACATAACTATCATATATGACTGGCATAACTTGAACCATTAATATTGAAGGAAGGGGGTTTTTAAGAAATTACTTTCTATCCTTGCTATGTAGTATTATTGTTTCCTCTCTTTAATGTTTGAGACGAGCTATTTTAGATTTTTTTT
>NW_007729046.1:88267-91985 GCF_000696425.1 Galeopterus variegatus | reverse complement strand
TTTTTTTTGCAGTAGAGATTTATATTATAGTAATTGGCTTTCTAATTTCCTTTAAGAATTATTAAACTGCCTAGTATATTAAACGGTTTAAAGTCATTTTTCTATGGTCTGATTTTTAGGTATTTGGAATTCTAAGAGGGGATTTTAGTTCTAATTTACCCTGAAAATAGGTAAAGCCACTCAAGAAGCTTCTGTTTCTTGAATTTTAAGGAATATCTATCTTAAGAAATAAAATATTGTGATGAGCATAAAGCTTTGATTTTATATTTTAAAATTAATTTATTTTTAAAATCTCTGTGTGTGTGTGTGTGTGCATTTATGTGTGTGTATTTGTATTTACCAAAGGCTCTGATAGTGACATACCTGAAATTTTTCAGGAAAAACTCAGGAGTTTGAAGGAAATATTTGAATCTATGGGAAACTTCACCTGTGAAAAAACTCAGATGGAACTAAACAAACAATGAACTCATTGAAGATGATAAAGTTAGACTAAGTTGCTAAAAGGATTGTTTTAAGGATCTAGAAGCATTGTTGGAACATTGCTCAGATATATTTTGGGAGCTAATTCTGATTATCCTCTTTATGATCAATATATGGCATTCAGAACTTCTCTTTCAAGATCTATTAAAAATTAACATCAATTGGAAAATTTATTCCAATTATTGAATGCCTCTTATATGCAAAGTGCCACAGTAGATATCCTGAGAAATATTAATCCTTTCATTTTATAAGTATATGTTGAGTATTTTTTGTTGTGAAGCACTGGAAGATTTGCAGTAAAGACTAAAACTCTTCTAAGTTTTTAGAGAAAATAAATTAAAATAAGTTATAAAAACACTTTTTTTAAACAAAAAATTTAAAAAAATCTGTGGTAAATTAGGATGATTAATGGAGGGGTTGGGTGGTGAAATAAAACAAGCCAGGGAGACTGGTTTGGAGGAAATTCAATAGCCAAAGAATGGAATAGAAAGTACCCAGACCAGGGGAGTCACAATGGGAATAAAAATAATGAGATGAATTGAGAAACATTTTTAAAAAGTTGGCTGAGTTTATATAGGTGGGATAAACAAAAGAAAGGGAGAAGTGAAAGAAAGTTAGTGAGGTTATTAGCGTCTAGTACGTTAGACACAGGTAAATGTACATATGCACATAATCACTTGGATTAGGCATCAAAGACTAAGCTTTCGTTTTAGTTTTCTATGATTTATTTTATGCCAATGTGTATCCCTGGTCGTGTGATATGCTTGCAGGTGTGAGGTAAAGGGTTTTCCTACCTAGGTTTATGCTCCTCCCAGAGTTTAGATCCCCTTCTGAGCTTCTGGAGTTTATCTAGCAAAAATAGATCCACAAGAGAAGAAAAAAAGTGCAACGGTACAATGTTTCTTTTCTTTTCCTTGGGGGTGGGGCAATTTGAATTGTCTGAGTAGATACTAAGTTCTTACAGGATTTAGAAGGATTTGGAGGAAAAGGGATAGGGAAATGAATGTTTTTATATTAATTTCTTTAGAGGTGGGAGGAGAATTTATCCAAGTATAAAGATGTGACACGTTGCTCTGAGTAGTTCTGTGCAAATCTGGGAGCTGCAGCTGTGAAATTGCTTGGGGTCAGAGAAAGAGCTGCTTTATCACGTCTCCTGATTGAATCTTCATCTCAGCGCTATGTCAGTGTCATTCACTTTGGCTACCATCTCATCCAGACTCAGTCCAGAGAGCCCCATCATTACTCTGTTAGTGACCTTACTGGGTTCATCATATTCCATGGGTCCCCAACCAATGCGAAGACTAAATAGCCCTAATTTTCCCTTTGACAAGATGTAGTGGTAATAATACATTTCAGGTAAGCAGTTGGAAAAGAAAATGGAAAAAGAAGAAGAAAGTCTATTGGGAGAAAGTGTAAGATTTGAAAATGAAAATCTGGCAAGAACAATATCAAAAGCTTTTGCAATAGCATCAAAAAATCTGTCGCTGAGTAAAAGGGTTTTTACACACTGGATGAGCACTTAGGAAAAAAATACCTTTATCTTAGTAGGTGACTAAGTTATGGAGTGTGCTGTGGATTGATTGACTTGTGTCCCCAAAGTTCACATATTAGAAGCTTAATTCCCACTCCAACTGTTGAGGGTGGGAAATCCTATAATGGTAATTGAAAGGTGGGGCCTTGAAGAAGTTGTTAGATTGTAAAAACCATGCCTTAGTGAGTGAGTTAATAATAGCAGTCAGGGGCTGGTTCTCAGGGCTTTAAAGGAGCAGCACCTGATAGGTCTTTCTATGCTCCATCAGTTTCTGCCAAATGAGAGCCCTGGGTCACTGTCGCCACCACCAAGGCCTTTATCAAATGTGTTCCCTGGACATCGGACTTCCCAGCCTCTGAAAGTATAAGCAAAAAATTTCTTTTCCTTTATAAATCACCCAGTTTCAGGGATTATGTTACAAGCGACAGAAACGGACTAATACAGAATGGGTAACCAGAAGAGGAATTTAAGAACAGCAATCAAGATAGAAAGACACACATAAGAAATGGTGACACACTAGCTAAAATGATGCTTAGAGAGAAGAGAGACACACAGATACCAGAATTGAGATCTTTCATTCAGGTTAAGAGCAAATTGATCATGCCAACTTCCAAGTAGTGAACCTAGAGCTGTCTAATGACTAGCAGAAGCTTTGGCCTCAAGTGGGAATGAGGAAGGATGTGGAAGCTAGAAACCAGTTTGAATCTTTGAAGTTCCCAGTATGTTGGTCTTTTGGAGCAGCAACTAATTACAGATCCAATATCTCTGTCTCCCATATATGTGCAGAAAATGTTACGAAAAATATCAAAAGTTTTAGCATGAGTTAATAAAACTTGACTGGAGGAATATTATAATCGGGGTTTAGGAGATTACAGATAAACTTCTTCTGGTGGTCATAAATGTGTAAACCCCAGAACTCAGTTTCAGATCTTTCTCTTTGTGAAGACATCACCCTTTTAATAATAACAAAGACATTTCAATCATGCAGTTTGTAGCTGACTCTTCATTTCCTTATGTTTCTTCCCCTCATTAAGTCAAGCATGATGTAAAATGACAGTCTGAGACTAGAAGTCCTGTCTCTAGCAGACAGCACAAACACTGTCCACATAGGGTTTATGCTGTCAGGATAATGGTACCCTCCATATCCAGTGAGGATTTGAGGATTTAGCTGTTGGATCACATCACAGGAATTTCTTGTAATTCCTGACTAAAATTTTCAACCTGTGCTTCTTTACAGCCACATTGTTACTTACAGACTTGGAGAAGAACCCAGAATGGGAATTTTCAGAAATGATTTAAAAAATTATCTCAATGACCTATTTACTTTTAGAAAAATCTTTAGAAGAAACATTTCAGTAAGGTTGTTAGTGGCTGTAGATTTCACCTACTGTCAGAATAGTCTACCTTCACTATGCATTCCTTCTAATTTATATTTATTTTTAATTTATTTTAATTTTTTTATTATTACTTTTTTCTTCTGATATTTTAGGGAGCACTTGGAGACCAGCTGTTCAGTGCCATTCTTGTTCAAGCATAGTAGGTGTTGTGTGGGTCAAAAAGAAGGAAAACTGGAGAAGACCAAAGTCGATTAGAATTAAAAATTTATGCAAATTCTTTGCATGACCTTGACATTAAGACGGGAACAGTTTTGTGGAACTAATGTGAAGCAGAGGATGTGGGTGAAGGGTGGGGAAAAGGATGAAGATC
>NW_007729046.1:87430-88245 GCF_000696425.1 Galeopterus variegatus | reverse complement strand
TTTTGTGGAACTAATGTGAAGCAGAGGATGTGGGTGAAGGGTGGGGAAAAGGATGAAGATCCTGGAAATAGAAAAAGAGGCCAGGAAAGGTGATTATTCTTCTGGTATCATTGTCAGTTGTCCCTAAGCCAAAAAGAAAAAAAAAAAATCTTTTGATGAAACTTACTGTCTCTCAATCACATGCTTTTATATTGGTATGGGACCTAACAAGTCAAATAGTTAGGACTTTAAATCAAAGTGAGAATGTCAGTATCCAAATAGAATGATATTATTAAAATTTACTTTTAAATTTGCATACAGTAAAATTTACTCTTTTTAGTTTATAGGTCTTTGAGTTTTGCCAAAATGATAATGAAGATACACAACAGTTCCCTTACTCCAAAAACCCCTCTCCATGCCGTCCCTTTATAGTTAAACTACCTGCCCCTAACCCAGGCAACCATTGATATGTTTCTTCAGCTTTCCATAAGTAGGTATGTATAGTGTGTAACCTTTCTGAGTCTGACTTGCTTCATGTAGCATAATGCATTTGAGATTCAACCATACTGAGTTTATAAATAGCTTTTTTCTTTTTATTCCTGGTGAGTATTGCACAGTTTATTCATTTACAAGTTGAAGGACTTTTGGGTAGTGTGGTAGGCAGACTTTGGGCTCCCCTGATCTTTGGCACCTGGTGTTGTACTGGTGACTGTAAGTTTTTTTTTGTTTGTTTGTTTATTTTTTAAGTTGCTTTATTAAGGTATTATTTAAATACAAAAAAACTACATATTTAATGTATAGGACTTAATGAGTTTGGAGATAAGTATACACTATGA
>NW_007729046.1:86247-87384 GCF_000696425.1 Galeopterus variegatus | reverse complement strand
AAAAAAACTACATATTTAATGTATAGGACTTAATGAGTTTGGAGATAAGTATACACTATGAAACCATCACTACGATCTATGCCATAAACATATCTATCATCCCTTAAAGTTTTCTCCTGTCCTTTATCATTATTATTATTTGTGATAAGAGCAAAGCATAAGATCTAACCTCTTAGCAAGTTTTTAAATGTACAATACAGCATTGTTAACTATAGGCACTATGCTGTACAGTAGATATTTAGGTCTCATTCATCTTGCACAGTGGAAACTTTAGACCCTTTGCCTAATACCTTCCCATTGCCCCCATTTCACCCCTGTGTCCTGGTAACCTCTTCTTGGTATTTATCTAAAGAAATTGTAATCAGCATCTCAAAGAGATATTTGCACTCCCATATCCATTGCATCATTATTCATAATAGCTAAGACATGGAAGCAACTTAAATAGTAAATGGATGAATGGATAAAGAAAATGGGATCTATACATACAACTGTATATTATTCAGGCTTAAAAAGGAAAATCCTGCCATTTGTGAATATGTTATGTTACATGGAAAGAGGGAATTGTGTTGCAGATGGAATTATGGCTGCAAATTACAGATGGAATTAAGGTTGATAATCTGCTGTCTTTAAATTGGAAGGTTATTCTGGTGAGTCCAATACCAGGTGCTTAAAAGTGAATGAGGAAGGCAGAAGTCAGTCAGAGAGACGCAGCATGAAAGGGAGTTGACTGGCAGTTGTTGACTTTGAAGATGGAAGAATGGGGATGCAAGCCAAAGAATGTTGTAGTCTCTAGAAGCTGGTAAGAGCCCTCAGCTGATGGCCATCAAGAAAATAAGAATTTCAGTCCTCCAACTGCCATGCACTATAGTCTTGCTACAACCTAAATGAGCAAGGAAACTGAATCTCCCCTTGAGCCTCCAGAAAAGAACATGGCCCTGTTAACATCTTGATTTCAGCCTTGCGAGAGTTTAAGCAGAAACTAAGTTAAGCCTGTTAAACTTCTGGCATAGGGAAACTGAGAGAATTTTTTGTTGCTTAAGGTGGCTACTCATGGTAATTTGTTATGACAGTAATGGAAAACTGATATAATTTCCAGTTATGTGCAATTATGAAAAAAGCTGTTAAAAAAACCTAAAT
>NW_007729046.1:83845-85813 GCF_000696425.1 Galeopterus variegatus | reverse complement strand
AAAACTGATATAATTTCCAGTTATGTGCAATTATGAAAAAAGCTGTTAAAAAAACCTAAATATAGATATTTTAATTTAAACATAAGTTTTTATTCATTTTTAGTAAATACCTAGCAGTGTCACAGTTAATTTTCATTATTTTTGATAGCTATGTTCTGTGTACTTGCCTTGAAGACTGAATTAGCGAGTGATGAGACATTGCTCCTAGGGGAAATATGGGGTTAAGTTCCTGTGAGCTTCTGGTCACAATGTTTCTGTAAACTGATAAGTACATAACCTTGTTTTATGTGTGTTTCTCTTTAAATACACTGTATTTAATGTAATTGTTGATTCATTAACACTGAACTCACAGCCAGCAGCACTATAGCTCATGCCTGAGCAAAGTTTACCTAACACACGCATTTTCTCTGTAAGGCACATCACGGTCTCGTACTCAGGTACACTAGAGAGTACTTCAGCACTACACACTTGGGGGCCATTTTAAATAGCAAAAGCACCAACAAAGAGCATAGTAATAGAAAAAAAAAAGCTAAATAAACCATGAAAAGGACACTTGTTTACAGTACAAGAGCTTAAGCAAGAAGCCAGAGAACTGCCTTGTTCAATATCAGTTGAGAATGAGCACGTTGGGTGACTCTAATTTTTTGCTGCTCTGCATATATCAGTAACCACAAAAGTGTCAGTGGGTATTGATTTTAGGGTTACAAATAAATATCACCAAGTAGGAAAAATCACAAATACAGAACTCATGAATAATGCAGATTGATTATATTATTGGATGATATGGTGAATGTATATTTAACTTTATTAAAAAAATCCTACTGTTATCCAAAGCAGCTGTACCATATTGCATTCTTATGAGCAACATATGAGAGTTCCAATTTCCCACTCCCACACAGCAGTTATTTTTGTCAACTTTTCTGATTTTAGGTATTCTAATAGGTATGTAGTAATATATCTTTATGATTATAATTTATATTTCCCTAAAGACGAGTGATGCCGAACATCTTCTCACCTACTTATTTGTAAATCCTTTATCTTCTTTGGTTAATACATTTCTGTTCAAATATTTTGCTCATTTACTAAATACTGAGTTGTTTAATTTCCTGTTGTTGAGTTTTGAGAGTTATTTCTATATTGTGGATGTAAATTCTTTGTCATGTGTTCCTGCACATATTTTGTTAAATATATTATATATCTATGCATTTTATTGTTTGGTGCTATTATAAATAGTATTGCTTTTTAAATTTAAATTTTCAATTGTTTATTGCTAGTATATAGAAAAATAATTAAATTTTATATATTGACCCTATATCCTGTGGCTTTGTAAAGTCACTTATAATCTTAGGACTCTTCCCCCCTCCCCCCTTTTCTTAGGTTCCATATGATTTTTTAAGTAGAAAATCATGTATTTTATAAAAATGATAGTTTTTTCCATCCAATCTGTATTCTTATTTCTTTTCCTTGCCTTATCTGTATGATGTTGAATAGGAATGGTACAAATAAACATCTTTGCTCTTCCTCAGTTAGGGGAGACCCACCTGGTCCTTCAACATTAAGTATGATGTTTGCTATTGATTTTTAAAAAATGCTACTTATCTTGTTAATGAAGTTCTTTCTATTCCTTGTTGTTTTTTTTTGTGTGTGTGTGACTGGTAAGGGGATCATAACCCTTGGCTTGGTGTCGCCTGCACCGCGCTCAGCCAGTGAGTGCACCAGCCATCCCTGTATAGGATCCGAACCTGTGGCCTCGGCGCTCCCAGCGCCGCACTCTCCCAAGTGAGCCACGGGTTTGGCCCTCTTTCTATTCCTAGTTTGCAAGAGTGTTTGTTTGTTTGTTTTTAAATCATGAATGGATGTAGATTTTGTAAAATGGTTTTTCTGTATCTCTTGAAAAGATCTGTGGCTTTTTTTCTTTAGTTTGTTGATATGATAAATTATATTGATTGATTTTCAGATGTTGAACCA
>NW_007729046.1:82407-83432 GCF_000696425.1 Galeopterus variegatus | reverse complement strand
TTTTTTTCTTTAGTTTGTTGATATGATAAATTATATTGATTGATTTTCAGATGTTGAACCAGACTTGCATTTTCAGGATAAACCCACTTGGTTGTAATATATTATTCTTTTTAGATATTGCTTTATGTAATTCATTATATTTTATTGATAATTTTTGTATCTATGTTTGTGAGGGGTACTGATTTGTAGTTTTCTTTTCTTGTAATGTCTTTGTCTGCTTTTGGTGTTGCTGACCTCACAAAATGAGATTGAGAGTATTCTCTTATATTTTTGGGAAGATATTGTATATAATTGGTATTATTTCTTCCTTAAATACTTGGAACAATTCACCATTGAAACCATCTGGGCCTAAATTTTCTTTGTTAAAATGTAAGAATAATGTGTAAAAAATTGTAATTGAGCATCTATTATGTATATGAAATATTGGTTATTGTATAACACATTTTTTAGTTACTTTCATTATGTATCTATTACTTCAGTGAATTTTGATTTAGGTTAGCATGAAGTATTGATGGGAGAAAAGATCAATAAGTAGGTTTGATACAATGTAGATGCTACTTTGTTGTTATTTTTGATATTTCTCTGAAGAAGCTGAAATCTTCTTGTTAAAGAGCTAGATATGTAGCTAAAGATGAGTTAAACTTGTAGTTAAACCCCTGACTGTAGATTAAGTCATGTGACTCTTTTGAGCCCAAATTCTCTCATTTCATCTAAAAAATGCATATAGTACATCATAAAAATGTATTACACTAGATAAAGTATCCTGAATTTGTGCCTAATTGGTCAGATATTCATGGAATATAAACATTACTTTTATTTATCAAGTTAACAAATATAAAAGATTTAAGTTACAGCTGTGGAAGAAGCAACAAAATATTTACTCTCTCTGCTTTCTGGGTACATGGCAATACTTATTTCCTAATGTCCTTTGGGGGCATTTGTGGCTATGTGGCTGGATTCTAGCCAATGTCATATAAGAGGAAATATTAAATGCCACTTTCAGGCCTGGTTCCTGAAGACCTCTT
>NW_007729046.1:79594-81285 GCF_000696425.1 Galeopterus variegatus | reverse complement strand
CTATAATTTTCTTATTAGGAAAAATGAATGTTCAACTTTAAGCAACCCCAAGTGGAAAAAAAGTATCCTATTTCAGAGAGAACACAATTTATCATCTCCAAAACTTACAAATCAAAGGTAAAAAAATTATATTTACATTTTTTAATAAGGTGAAAGATTCCAGGGGAGGATATTTGTGATTGAGTCAGTTTGAGGATAGACATAGTAATCTGTGTAATGCCCAAGCATAGGCATTCCAAACAACAGTGATATTTAGTTTATGTGGCTAGAAACTTTATTCATACCTATAACTGTGTACAACACAGTGTGAGCAATGTTGATTTAGGAATTGCTAAATGACTACCAGGGAAGCTTATAGGTTTATATGTACTTATATGCAACAGGAGCTATCAGGTATCTATATAACTTGCTAATAATTTCCATAATTTTACTTTAATGGTAAAAGATATTTGCACACATTTAAACAGAGTTCCACAGTACTTTGGAAATAGCAAACCAACAATTAAAATGCAGAGAGATAATAGATTCATGTGCTTTCTATGTGATGGAAGATTGTTTAGATTTCAAGGTTTATTTTGTCCTGCCACCAGAGTTATTAATCATCCTTTTTCATTTCCCTTCTCTGCTGGGATATGACAAGGATTTTCTTTCACCTTGAAAAACTGCACACAGTGAAGAGTTTCTTTGCTTTATTCCTGCAGTTTTAACATACCCTACTGAGTAAAGGTAAATTGTTTTTTATTCTGTATCCTGTTACATTTTTGAAAAACGGTTTTCAAATCACAGATTTGAATTCTCTCTTGGTATTAAAAGATCATAAACAAATGAATTTTTATGTTACTTTTCTTTAGTAAGCTTTATGATTTTATCCTCAGCAACTGGACTAATTCAATAAGCAGCAGACCATCAGGCAGTAAATGGATACACTATTAATTTTTATTGCTAAAGTTTCTTTTATGCACTATTTGATCTAAAGATGTTACTCACATTTTTATTATGACACTGGTAGACTTGGAAAAAAATCTAAATGGATAATTCTCATCGGTAAAGCTGGATAGTAACTCAGTAGCCCAAGGAAAGGCAACAATTCAAATCTCACAAACCAGTTCATTAAATGAAAAGTTTTGGGTGAGAAAGGTAAAGCAAAGCAGGTAACTCATAGTGCAGTTTCCCAATCAATAGAACACAATTGGGAAGATTTAGCTACAGTAGTAATACCAGTTCACTATAAGAATTTGGTGGATGATTTACTCTTTTCTTTGTTCGTCTTCAAAATGAGAAGTGTAGGCCTGAATTACCTCAAAAATAGCTTCTTAGAATTGCTTTGATTTTGTGGTTGCCCCAAACCAGAGCTGAAGCATATGACCATTACAACAGAATGGTCAAATAATAAAAAAAAGAACAGGAAAAGAAAAACAAAGGATGTAAGGATGTCCCTCGTTCCCAGACAGACTGCAGGGCCTCACCACCTTGATGATTTTGCTGCTAATTTTGCAGTTGTACTAATTGTTAAGTACAGCAGAATCTCTCAACCCCAGCTCATAATGACCAGTGCATTGCACTCAGTTCACATCCCCTTACCTTTGGAAATAACTTGCCTTCTATAGAGACGTGAAAGAAGTGCTAGATACAATTTAAAGCATGGTCGTGGTAATGATAGCACAAGCCTTGATAGTGCTACATTACATCAT
>NW_007729046.1:77571-78691 GCF_000696425.1 Galeopterus variegatus | reverse complement strand
CAATTTAAAGCATGGTCGTGGTAATGATAGCACAAGCCTTGATAGTGCTACATTACATCATTTTGACCAATATTTATTGAGAACTTGTGTGCAAAAAACTTTATGGAAAATATAAATAACTATAGTCCATTAGGAACTAAATCAGAGAAATAAGATCTAGGCACAAAAGATGCATAAAATGTAAGGTAATAATAATGCAAAAGCTGTTTTATAGCTGTTGATATCACGAAAAAGCTGCATGCTAAATGACTGGTGTGGGTATTTCTGTTCTGGTATGATATGGGAAGTTTTATAGTCGTTCCATTTACTCTTTGAAGGTGGTAAGCAATGTTAGAATGCAAAAGATTATTATCTTTACGTTGGTGAGTTAGACAATAAACACTAAAGACACTCAAAAAAAAAANGAGTGTCTCCCCAAATCTATGGCAAATATAACACTTAATGATGAAGTGTTAGAAACTTTCCCTTAAAGTAAGGATAAGACAAGTATGCCCATTATGTCACTATGTATCATTAGGCTAGCAATCCTAGCAAACATAGTAAAATAAAAAGAAATAAAAGGAATGAGAATGAGAAAGCAGTATATGAAAGAGCCAGGTTGCTGAACATAAATCTGTAGTAGACACTTTTTGAAATAACTTTAAATAAGATATAATTCACATATCATACAATTCACCTATTTTAAATGTGCAATTCAATAAATGTTAGTATATTCACAGTGGTGCAACTATCATCATAATCTAATTTTAGAACATTTTCTTTAATACAAAAAGAAGCCCTGTGCCATTACTAGTCCTCTCATCTCACAACCCCCAGACGTAGGCAACTATTAACATATATCTGTAAAATTTGCCTATCATAGAAATTTCATATAAATGGAATCACACAAAATGTTGTCTATTGTGACTGATTTCTTTCACTGAGGGTAACCTTTTTTAGCTTCACCCATGTTATAGTGTATATCAGCACCAACAATGTTCCATTAAATGGATAAGCCAGATTTTATTATCTGTTCTTTAGTTGATGGACATTTGGGTTATTTTAACATTTTGGCTATTATGAATAATGCTGCTATGAACAAGTTTTTTTTTTTTTTTTTTGGATGTATGTTCTTATTTCT
>NW_007729046.1:75793-77536 GCF_000696425.1 Galeopterus variegatus | reverse complement strand
TATGGTAACTAACCACTTGGTAACTCTATGATTACTCTAACTCAAATGTTTGACCATTTGACGGACTGCCACACTGTTTCCGAAAGTGGCTGTATTGTTTTACATGCCCACCAGCAATATATGAGTGTCAGGCTGGATCACAGACCCTTCTATGCCGTACTGTGCAGGTCCTGAGTCAGGTAGTCATAAGAAAAACTGAGCAGCTGCCGGCAAAGTGGACATACTTTATTTTTAAACGTGAGCTCTACCAATGGTTCAGAGCTACTGCCTTCCATACCGAAGTGAAGTACACAAAAATGGGAACAAGCCAAGTGGTACACGGGCTTGCATGTGCACTAACACTACTCTTATATAACTTATTTACAGCAGATGTGTTGAATCATACCCAGCCAGATATGAGGTGAGAGGGCCTGACTATCCTGACTACACTTTCCTCACAATGAGGTTTTCAATTTCTCTATATCCTCATCAACACTTGTTATTATATGTTTTTTTAGTCATAGTCAATCTAATAGTGTGAAGCGGTGTCTCCTTGTGGTTTTAACTTGCATTTCTCTGATGACGAACAATGATGGCACATCTTTTCTTGTACGTTTTGGCCATTTTGTATATAACCTATACAGAAAGATCTGTGCAGATCCTTTGCCAATTTTTAATTGTTTTTTTTTTAAATTGAGCTGTGGGTGTACCTTATGTATTCTGATACAAGTCCCTTGTAGATATGTGATTTGCAAATATTTTCTCCAGTTCTAAGGGTCGTATTTTCACTTTCTTAATGGTGTTCCTTAAGCACAAATTTTTAAAATTTTGAAGTCTATCTCACAAATAAGCTGGGAAATGCAAATTACACCCAAACATTTTAAACTCATTATAATGGCAAAAGTTCATAAAGTGTGAGAATCTGCAAAATATCTGCAAAGTTGCCGAACAGAAATGCTCATATACTACTGGTGGGCATATCATTGTTATAAGTGCTTTGGGGAACAAATTTGAAGTATCTAATAAAATTGAATATGATTTAGCTATTCCACTCTTGGATGCAGCAAGAGATTAAAAATGACAAAGTCTTACCATATTCTAGGTATTCTAAAAATACTTTATATGTTAATAACCCTTTCAACAGCCCTTTGAGGTAGGTACTATAATTGTCTACATTTTACAGATGAGAAAATTGAAGAAGAGAGGTGTTAAATAATATGTCCAAGGTCACACAGCTAGTACTTGACTGGACCATGTTTAAATCCAGGTAGTCTGGCCTTAGAGTTCATGATCTTGACCATTTACTATATTGTATAAAATTATTTGTAGCAGCATTGTTTGCAATAATGAATCACAGCTATTTAATATTGTCTTATACAGTTATGCATATTGACATGAAAATATATTCCCATACATGAAAAATATATTTTTGCAGGCACATGCACTTGCAAAAATGCATGTGATATAAATTGATACAGGTAATGAGGGGAATAAAGCAACTTACTAGAGAATGTGTTTAATATAATCATATTCTGATTAAAATAAAACAAAACCCTTTATTTCTTATTGTATAGAAAAGGTTCTGAAAGGACATTTAATGAAAGTTTTAACAAATGATTTTTTTGATGGTGTGACTATATTATAGGACATATTCACTATTCATATTTACCTATTTTATCATTTTCTTCAAAGAGCATGTGCTATTCTTTATAATGAAAAATATAAAAATGTCTCATAGATTGATTTCCATGAAAAGTGATTATA
>NW_007729046.1:72823-74436 GCF_000696425.1 Galeopterus variegatus | reverse complement strand
GGCAACACTGAGGGTTGCGATCCGTTGCCGGACATGGAAAAAGACAAAAAAAAAAAAATAAAAAATAAATAAATAAATAAATAAATAAATAAATAAAATAGGAAAAATTGTCTTTGGTTGGATATTTTGTTAATCACATTTGACATACATTTATTACTTGTGTATTACATGCTGGAGACACTACTAGCTACTGTGGTAACACAAAGGTTACCAGGTCATGCTACTAGTTTTTAATAGTGTATTATCTTCATGCAGTCTCACATGTGCCTATTTTATTTTTATTAATCAAAACATAAACTTATTTAGTAAGCATCTACTCTGGCAAAACAAAATGAAAAAAGCAAACAGAAAAATTGTCATTAAGTTAAAGTAAAATTTTGATTTAGCAAATTAAATTCTAGTATTTTGTGTTGACAATGGAAGTTTTGCTGATTGAAACCGTATTTTATAAAAACAGAAAAATGCTAGAAGTGTTTGCAAGAGTTGTAATGTGCATTGTAAATGATGATTTTGCTTCGGCCTTGCCCTTCCTCATACAGAGCAGAATCTGCAAGGCCAGAGGACGTGTCCAGGTGGTACCTGCACTCCTCCCAGGGCCCCATATTCTCTGAGCAAATAGGCCCTGTCCACTTCCCGGGCCTTTAGGGAACTCTTTCCCAAGTCTGTCTTTTCAAAGACTGGTCAAGTCACCAATGTGTGCACACTTTGCCCTAGTTGGTCAAGAGTGGCTATTTGGGGAGTCTGGTGGAACTTGGACAAGCAGACTGGGTGTCCATGAACATGTGTGTGTGACCTGCAAAGGGCACAATCAGCCTGGGGTGGGGAGAGTGGGTTGGGAACCTACATTGGTACTCTTCCCTGGACTCTGCAAATATTGGGGNGGGAATAAAGCAACTTACTAGAGAATGTGTTTAATATAATCATATTCTGATTAAAATAAAATAAAACCCTTTATTTCTTATTGTATAGAAAAGGTTCTGAAAGGACATTTAATGAAAGTTTTAACAAATGATTTTTTTCATGGTGTGACTATATTATAGGACATATTCACTATTCATATTTACCTATTTTATCATTTTCTTCAAAGAGCATGTGCTGTTCTTTATAATGAAAAATATAAAAATGTCTCATAGATTGATTTCCATGAAAAGTGATTATAATAAGAAAAATGATACTTAACATGGTTGGAGAAATGTAAAATCTTTAATACATCAAGACTTTTATAATTCGTAATGTCCTTGTGACAATGGCTAGTGAAGATGACTCTGGGGATAAATATGTTCAAACTACAGAAGAGAGCATACAAGGCAAATGATAGTAGAGATAGTCTGAGTAGTTAAATCAGGATGTCTAATTTGATAGTGTTCACATATACCTTTCTGTTTTATATAAGAGTAAATAATTTTTAGAATTATCAGTAGGAAATTAGTGTAAATTCAAGCACCCAGAGGAAGTTATGGGATTTGTATCAGTGTAAAATGAGATAAAGACAATGAGGCTTTGCAAGACAGCAGTTTTGTTGAATAAATAACAATGAACTAAAATAGGAAAAATTGGGCCGGCCCGGTGGCGCACTGGATAAGTGCGCCGCTTGGGAAGCGCGGCAGCGCTCC
>NW_007729046.1:69659-71316 GCF_000696425.1 Galeopterus variegatus | reverse complement strand
GGGGTCTTGCCTTTGTATGCTCTCTATTGCCCTTTTTTAATTCTTGAAATAGGTAATGTTCCTTCTCACCTCAGAGACTGTTGACATGCAGTTTTCTTTGTCTTGCAGCCTGCTTTTTATCTTCAATTTCTTAATTCTCCCTTCACCAACTATTTGGGCAAACTCTGATTTATCTTTCATTTCTTAATTTAATGCTGTTTCCTCAAGGAGGCTTTCCTTGATAGCACGTTTTGTGTTAGTTCCTTCTGTACAGGCTGTAAGAAAACTCTTGTATGTTTTCTTTCATAGTGCATACTCATAGTAAACTTATGTAGTTATTTGTCTAATGCATGTACCAGTGTCTAGACTTAAGTTTCATGGCAGTAGGGATGATGTCTGTTTCATTTATAGTTGTTTTCCTATCATCTGATATAATGCCTGGCAGATAATAAACACATAATAGATGGATGAATAAATGAACAAATAAACAGACTAATGAATAAGTGGAAATCTCTTCATAAAATAAGAATATTTCCAAATTTGTTCTTTCTAATCTTTGGAGGCCTAGCTTATGGAAGTTTATTTTAAATTTCATGCACAGTGCAGGGTGCCCTTCCTGAGTTTGGAATTTGGGGAGCAGGCCAATTACTGCTGTTTTTGAAGATGCATTTCTGTAGCAGGCTGAACACTGACCCCCCCAAAGATGTCCAAATCCTAATCCCTGGAACCTGTGAATACATTACCTTTTACGGCAAAAGGGATTTTGAAGATATAATTAAGGTTATGGATCTTGAGATAGGGAGAATTATTCTGGATTATCCAGATGGGTCCAATTTTATCACATGAGTTTTTAAAATCAGAGAAGATTTCTGGCCATGTAAGAAGAGATGGCAGTAAAAAAAGGACTCGCCCCTCCATTGCTGGTTCTGAGATACAGGGATCTTTGTGAAAGATCTGGGGAGAGGCCTCCAGTAGCTAAGAGTGGCCCCATACATTGGCAGCCAGCAAAGAAATGAAGACCTCAGTTCTACAACCTCATGGAACTGAATTACGCCAACACTAGAATGAACAGGAGATGGATTCTATTTTAGAGCCTACAGAAAGGAAGGAAACCCATCAACACCTTGATGTTAGCCCTGTGAGATCTGTATCAGTGTTCCTACCTACTGTAAAATAAGAAAAGTGGGTTGTTTCATGCCACTAAATTTGTGGTTATGGCAACAGAGAAAACTAATATAAATTCCTATCCAGTTCTGAACTGAAATGAGATCTTCAAAGTTGAAGCACTTTCTTTTAATCTGGGAGAATTAGGAACATTCACTCAATGTTTTGTTTCATGTCATTAATCTCAAGCTTACTCTTTTATGTATTGTTTTCCAGTTCCATCCTACTGATAGAAGAGTTTGCAGAAGTTTCTACCACATTCCTGAAGAATTCTCCTTGTAACACACTGAAATTGAAAGAAGATTTAATTTCTGATGTGATGTACAACATATTTCCTGATTATCACCTAAGTTTTGCCTTCAGTTTAACATATATTTTACACATTTGAACAAATTTAAGTTTTTGTCTTTTAACAAGAAAAATCATCATTTTTAGAACAAGATCTCAAATGATGATGATAATTTTGGTATGCATATACCTGGCAGACCTAGAATAGAACTTTGCTATTATGTTT
>NW_007729046.1:65127-68710 GCF_000696425.1 Galeopterus variegatus | reverse complement strand
TGACAAATGGTAAATGTTAATATAATTGTTAAGATAAATAGTAGATAAAATTTGTATTTATTACACTATTTTCTTTACATTTATGTATGTTTGAAATTTTCATAATAAAAAAATGCTATAGTTCACAAGGTTAAATTGTCAAAGGCACAGCAAATTCCATGGAGTTTTAAATTTTGAAATTATCAAAAGGATGGTAAACCTTGTTTAATTTTATTATGTTCTTGACATCTTTTTTTTTCTTTTGTGGGTGTGTGCTCTGCATGTCATTCAGTCAAAGGCACAATATCAAGGAGTCCTTTCTACAAAAACATTAAAACTCCAGGCATTTGAATTAGCTAATGGGGAAGGAACATAGAAAGCATTAAAACAAGAGAGAGCTAGGGTGAATATCAATTCATTATATAAAATATATGCAGATCTGGATATTGCAAATGTAGATAGGTATGGCTATTTAAATTCTGTTCTGTAGTTTAAATAGCTTTCTCTTTTGTGTTTCTGTAAAGAAAAAATTATAGCGATCTTGACAAAATTGATGTTTTTGTTTTGCAGCATAAAATACCTTGAGTATTCTTTAAGATTATAAATTTAAGGATAGCTAAACCAAACTCCTACACATTTAAGGAAAATTAGTGGAATAATGGAAGAGTACAATACAATTTAATGGTATCAACATTAATGACCTCCTTTTCTTCAACTAGATGTACCTGGGGTAACATATTCCTGTGTGGATATGATTTTTTTATTTGCTAACAAGTCAAAGGAGAGAACCAGCTCGAACTGTTCCTGTGTTTTGGTGATCCTTTACCATTGTGCTCTAGCTCATTGCACTACTAGAGCCAAGCAAAATTTCTCATCTCGTACCTCAATCTGTTAATTTCTATTCCTTTAAAATTAAATCCTGAGAACAATCCTATTTTTACTAGAATGAAAGACATGCTGTTTAGTGTTAAAATTTATCCCACCCCCCTGAAAGGATGACTCATTAAAGTATTTTCCCAGTTATCCTTTCCGTGACGCACCCTGACAAAAAAATTGACTTATATCATTAAGGAGAAATGCTGATTTTCTCTTTCTCTAGTCCTGATGTGTAATACCACTTTCTGTATACGCCTATTGTGAGAGAGGTCTTTGACTCTACTTTTATGCCATGAGGCATATTAAAAAAAAAATCCTGTGATTTCAAATGGAATTGAAATAATGTCTTCTCTTAAAAAGGTCCTTCCAGAAAATAGTGGCCCTCTGATTTGGCTCGTTTCCCCAGAATCCTGTAATTTTAGCTATGTGGTTTATTTCTCTCTGTGTGTAAGAAAAGATATAGTTTTTCAGTGACAATTTTTATTTTAGGCCAAGTTCTTCAACAGTATAGTATTTATTTATTTATTCATTTATTTATTATTGCAGCTGGCCAGTCCAGGTATCAAATCTTGGACCTTGGTGTTATCAGCCCTGCACTCTAGCCAACCGAACTAAGCAGCCAGCCTGAACTATTTAGTCTTTAAATGCAACTAAAAATTAGCATGTTTACATATCATTTTTCAAACTAAAAACAGATCATTTAAAAATTATATGGAAAATTTTGTTGAAAGGCCCAATAATTCATATCAGTTATAACAATATTTGACTCTATTCAAAAGTGGCTAGCTAGAAATGTATCTCCTAGGTGCTTTCCTTTCGTAGACCTTGGTTTGCTCAAAAAAGATGAATTTCCATGTTCCAAGTTATATGAATACATTTGCTCTTCTGTTCAAAATAATAGAATTTCATTTCTAACCACTGAAAATTAAATTCCTTCTCATCTCTTAATTTGGATATACATTGACTATGAACTTTCTATTTTCCTTTATTCAGTAGGCCATCAGTTGTGAAATACTTGCTGTATCTTAAACAAACAAATAAACAAAAAACTTTTTTCAATTCAAAAACCTTTTTTTTCTCTTGATATTTTCCCAAGCAGCATGATTTGGGGTACCTTAGGACTAGGATCTCCCCTGCTCTCATGAAGCTACAGTTAAAAGCAGCATAGTTAGAGGAAAATGTGAGGATTTTGTAGCCAAACGGGTCTTTGAACCCCAATTTTACCTGATAATGTTGCTAAGAATAAATTTAGTAATATATGCAAAGATTCTGGCACCATATTGGTGTTCAAATGTTATTCCCTTTCTCTTTATTTCTAGCTATTATTTCTTTTATAACACATATATTATTCAAATTTTTGGTTTTTCACTAACAAATAAAGTATTTGGCAAAGTTTCTGTCATATAGCATCACTCAAAAAATATTAGTCATTATTAAAATTATTACCTTTACATTTCCACCTAACTCTTTCTTACTCCATTTCCCATGAAGTTCTTTACGTTTTCAGTAGCAACTATATTTATTGCTCTCTTCTACATATCTGCTGAGAGTATTCTTGTCTGGGAACTGGCTTTTTTGATACCCTTCTCAGAAGGCTAAATTCCTAAAAGTGAAAAGAGAAAAACAGGTAAAGTGGAAGAAAAATACAGCATTAAATAACAAGGAAAAGTTGGAATGAAAAACAAATTAAGCTTCATTTGTCTTTTTTGGATGGTATTCAAGAAAGTTTTTGAAGAGCCATGTGCACTTTCTAATGAATTGTTATAATATTGATATTTTTAGATTCACTCTTCAGCCTTTTGACTGATGCATCATATTAACAGTGCACACTGGTGATTGACCAGTTTAACATTAATTGAATGCAACATGATGCATAAAATATGCTGTGTATTACCATCAAGATACAATTTTATTTCATAAATGATATGAAGTTTTTTGAAATGGGAACTTCAGATTTCACCTTCAGCTGAAAGTTGTGGTGATGTTCCAGTGCAGGTAGCAAGATATATTGTTCAAATACATTTTAAAGAAAACGAAATAAACCATAGTCACTTGTGCTTTCATTAAATCATATGAACAAGTTGATACTTTCTTTGAAAATAAATCTTATTTGGTATCAACATTCCTGCTTTAAGTAATATTAGTTATAGTATTTACTTATATCTTATGTTAATCCTGGCTGTTTCCTTCTCTAATGGTTCCTTTCTATATGAGCTGTCGTCACAGAATGACTTTTAGCATTTGATTCCAGTGTATTATAAAATCCTCTTTTAACCAGTAATGTTGTATTAATAATGGAAAGCAGATATATGAAGTGTTCTATTGACTCATTCACATATTTTTTATACTCAACTTATTATATGCATTATATAAAAATGCTGCATGAGTGCTTTCTTTGGGGGTATCTCTTCCTCTCTAAGGGCTACAATTCCAGTGTTCTGAAGTCCAATCTATATGACCAACCCAGGTCTTTCTCCTGAACTCCATGCCTGCTTTCTACACTGTCCACTGTTCATTATTACAGATATTTATATTACTGTTATGAAGAGCTAACCTCATTATTTTGCCTCCACACAAATATTTGTGAAAGGAAGCAACACCATTCATATAGCTGCTTACTTTCTTACTGTGAATAGTCTGAATGCCTTTTTCTCCATAAGCAGCCCCCACGCCCAATCAATCACTGCATCTTCTGCATTCTGCCTCCTTAACTCATTTTCTGCTCTCC
>NW_007729046.1:49858-64894 GCF_000696425.1 Galeopterus variegatus | reverse complement strand
GCAGATATATGAAGTGTTCTATTGACTCATTCACATATTTTTTATACTCAACTTATTATATATATTATATAAAAATGCGGCATGAGTGCTTTCTTTGGGGGTATCTCTTCCTCTCTAAGGGCTACAATTCCAGTGTTCTGAAGTCCAATCTATATGACCAACCCAGGTCTTTCTCCTGAACTCCATGCCTGCCTTCTACACTGTCCACTGTTCATTATTACAGATATTTGTATTACTGTTATGAAGAGCTAACCTCATTATTTTGCCTCCACACAAATATTTGTGAAAGGAAGCAACACCATTCATATAGCTGCTTACTTTCTTACTGAGATTAGTCCGAATGCCTTTTTCTCCATAAGCAGCCCTCACGCCCAATCAATCACTGCATCTTCTGCATTCTGCCTCCTTAACTCATTTTCTGCTCTCCATTCCCTCAGCCCTAACTTTTAGGCCATCAGCATCATTTACCCAGTTTATTGCAACGTCATCTTATTTGGTTTGCTGATTCTTGCATTGATAGAAATACAGGCAAAAAGTTGTTTATATCATGCCACTTGTATTAGTCATTTTCTGTTGCTTATAACAAAATACACAGAACTGGGTAATTTGTAAGAAAATGAAATTTATTGCTTACAGTTTTATAAACTGTGAAGTCCAAAGTGCAAGTAACACTCACATAGCATAAAATGGCGGAGAAGAGAGAGAGATAGATTTGCCCTTTTTCTGTTTTTTGTTCTTTTGAGGCCCCCAGCAGATTGGATGGTTCCCACCCACATTGAGAGTGGATCTTTCCCACCCAGTCCACTCAGGCTGCTATGCTAATCTCTTCTGGAAACCTCCTCATGGACACAATTAAAAAGATAGCTTTACCAGGTTTCTTGGCATTCCTTAATCAAATCAAGTTGACACCTAGAATTAACCTTCACACCACTCTTCTGTTTGAAATATGTGGGTAGCTCCCCTCTGCCCTAAAGTGAAAGTTAAAACTCTTTAACATGGCTTACAGTTACCTACACGATCTGGTTCCAGCTGCTTACTCCAGCCTCATCTCTGTGATCTTCCTACTCAGCCTTCTGTTATAGCTTCGCTGAACTTCTTCCAGTTCCTGGAACAGATTATTCACTGTCCTGCTTTGGAGATTTTGCCCCACTATTTCTTTGTCCAAAACACTTCTCTCTCTACTCCTTCTTTATTATTCATCTTTTATATTAATTCAAGTTCTCCAGGGAAACAGAACCAATAGGATATTTATATATTTCTGGAGAAAGAGATTTATTATAAAGAATTGACTTATCACAATTATGGAGACTGAGAAGTCCCAAGATCTGTTGTGGGCAAGCTGGAGACCCAGAGAGCTATTGATATAGTTCCAGTCAGAGTCCAAAACATTGAGATGCAGGAGAGCTGACGGAGTAGGTCCCCTTTGAGTCCAAGTCCAAACACAGGGTAAAACTGATGTCCCAGCCTGCAGACAGTCAGGCAGAGAGAGGAAATTCTCCCTTACTTCTTTTTGTTCTGTTCAAGTGTTTGCTGGATTGGCTGAGACCCACCCACACTGCGGAAGGCAATCTGCTCTACTCAGTCTACAGATTCAAGTGTTAATCTCATAGAAACATTGTCACAGGCACTTCCAGAATGACATTTAACCAAACATCTGGGCACCCCTTTGTCCAGTCAAGTTAACCCACGAAACTAACCTCACACCCTTCTAGTCTCAGTATGGATACCCTCTTCTCTACAAAAATTTCAATGACCTTTAAGGCCTGGTGAGATATCATTCTTATCATCTTATTTGCTCCCCAAATGTGCTGTTTGTCCCCATCATAGCACCTACCACACTATATTGTCATTGGTCACTTACTTACATCCCACACAAGATTCTACACCCTAGTCCTGTATTTGTCTGACTCATCCTTACCTCNAAAAATTTCAATGACCTTTAAGGCCTGGTGAGATATCATTCTTATCATCTTATTTGCTCCCCAAATGTGCTGTTTGTCCCCATCATAGCACCTACCACACTATATTGTCATTGGTCACTTACTTACATCCCACACAAGATTCTACACCCTAGTCCTGTATTTGTCTGACTCATCCTTACCTCTGTAATTCCCAACTTAGAAGTCACACTTTGGCACTTAAGAGGTGTTTAGTAAATATTTGTTGAATGCACAAGCTCTTCTATTAACCTTTAACTTGAGTCTTTACTAATATTTAAACAATATAATTATTTTAGCTTGATTGCTTATATAAAACCAACATTTACTCCTGGCCAATTATGGTTGAATATACTTCTCTACAAAAATTTCAATGACCTTTAAGGCCTGGTGAGATATCATTCTTATCATCTTATTTGCTCCCCAAATGTGCTGTTTGTCCCCATCATAGCACCTACCACACTATATTGTCATTGGTCACTTACTTACATCCCACACAAGATTCTACACCCTAGTCCTGTATTTGTCTGACTCATCCTTACCTCCGTAATTCCTAACTTAGAAGTCACACTTTGGCACTTAAGAGGTGTTTAGTAAATATTTGTTGAATGCACAAGCTCTTCTATTAACCTTTAACTTGAATCTTTACTAATATTTAAACAATATAATTATTTTAGCTTGATTGCTTATATAAAACCAACATTTACTCCTGGCCAATTATGGTTGAATATGTATGTAACAATACTCAACATTCTGGTTTCATTAACTTTCCTCTGGGATTTATACACTAAACCCACTCAATCTGTGGTTTATATATTTTATGCTGATTAAAGCTGTGGCTGCCTTGTTAGAATTATTTTTGTTGCTCACCACCAGGGAAAAGCGTATTCAATTTAGCTTTTCAAATTAAAAAGTAGCATATGAAAGGAAAAGCTTTTGGATAAAAAATAGCCCAGGTTAGAAGACTAGTGCTCGTTGCTTTCGTTCTGTATATTATATTCTGAACATCGAGAAATCTAACTGGCACAAAATAGGTTCTAAAAATTGCTAGGTGAGTAAACTTTGATAAGTTATAAAAATTATTTTAGTCACAGCCTTCCCATTTAGTGAGTGGCAATAATTGTCTTTATTTCACAAAGGTTTTTGAGACTATAGATGACTTAACATACTCAAATTGAGTACATTAGATGCAAAATGAAAGTCTCTTATAGTTCTTATCTGTGAATGTATTTATAAATGCAAAATATTTGTTCCATCCCATAGGCTCCCTATTACACCATTTTCTCCCTTTATTTATAAGCCCTTTTTTTTTTTCCTTTTTGTCTCTTTTTTCGTGACCGTCAACGGATCGCAATCCTCAGTGTCGCGCCCGTGCTGGACCGGACCGGCAACGAGATCGCAACCCTCGGTGTTGCTCCCGCACCTCGCTCAGCCAGTGAGTGGCCGGTCTGTATGTGGGATCCGAACCCTCGGCGGGAGCGCTGCTGCGCTTCCCAAGCGGCGCACTGTAGCAGTTCGCCACAGGGCCGGCCCCAACTTTTTAAAAAGCTTTTTTTAAAAAAATTAATTTAATTTAATTTTACTTCTCAATATACATTGTACTTGATTTTCATGCCCCTTTACCCATTCCTCTCCACCCCCTCCCCTCCACCCCACATTGTATCTGTGCACTTGGCTTAAATAGTTCAAGGAATTTTTGTGGTTATTCTGTCTTCTTCCCCCCACCTTTTATTTTGTTTATTTATTTATTAAATTTTAGCTCCCACAAATAAGTGTGAACATGTGGTATTTCTCTTTCTGTGCCTTACTTGTTTCACTTAAAATAATTTTCTCTAAGTCCTTCCATGTTGTTGTGAATGGTAGTATTTCATTCCTTTTTATAGCAGAGTAGGATTCCATTGTGTAGATATACCACATTTTCCATATCCATTCACCTGATGATGGACATTTGGGCTGGTTCCAACTCTTGGCTATTGTATATAGAGCTGCAATTAACATTGGAGTACAGGTATCTCTTCAGCATGATGATTTCCATTCCTCTGGGTATATTCACAGCAGTGGGATAGCTGGGTCATATGGTAGATCTATGTGTAATTGTTTGAGGAACCCCAATATCATTTTCCATAAAGGCTGAACCATTTTGCAGCCCTACCAACAGTGAATGAAAGTTCCTTTTTCTCTGCAACCACACCAGCCCTTATTGTTCTCAGTCTTTTGGATGTCAGCTATCCTAACTGGGATGAGATGGTATCTCAGAGTGGTTTTGATTTTCATTTCCTGGATGATGAGTGATATTGAGCACTTTTTCACATGTCTGTTGGCCATTCGTATATTTTCCTGTTCAGCTCCTTTGCCCATTTTTTAATTGGGTTACTTGTTTTTTTGTTGTAAAGTTGTTTGAGTTCCTTGTATAATCTGGATATTAACCCTTTGTTAGATGTATATTTAGCAAATATTTTCTCCCATTCTGTTGGTTGTTTTTTTACTTTGTTGATTGTTTCTTTTTCTGTGCAGAAGCTTTTTAGTTTGCTATAATCCCATTTGTTTATTTTACCTTTAGTTGCCTGTGCTTTTTGGGTCCTATTCAAGAATTCTGTACCCACACCTCTTTCCCCTATGTTTTTCCCCTATGTTTTCTTGAAGGAGTTTTATTGTTTCAGGGTGTATATTTAATTCTTTAATCCATTTTTAGTTGATTTTGGTATATGGTGAAAGATATGGGTCTAATTTCATTTTCCCACATATGATTGTCCAGGTTTCCCAGCACCATTGGTTGAAAAGGCAGTCTCTTCCCCAGTATGTAGACTTGCTGCCTTTGTCAAAGATCAGATAGCTGTAGGCATATTGGTTAATTTCTGGGTTCTCTATTCTGTTCCATTGATCCGTGTGTCTGTTTTTTATGCCAGTACCATGCCGTTTTGGTTATTATAGCTTTGTCATATAGCTAAAGTCAGGTAGTGTTATGCCTCCAGCTTTATTTTTTTTTGCTCAGGATTGCTTTGGCTATGTGTGGTCTTTTGTTGTTCCATGTTAATTTCTGGATATCTTTTTCCATTGCAGAGAAAAATGTCAATGGAAATTTGATGGGGATTCCATTGAATTTGTAGATCACTTTGGGTAATATGGACATTTTCACAATATTAATTCTTCCAATCCAAGAGCATGGGATATCTTTCCATCTTCTTGTGTCCTCTTTAATTTCTCTCAACAGTGGTTTGTAGTTCTCTTCATAGCAATTTTTCACATCCTTGGTCAGCTTTATTCCTAATTATTTTATTTTTTTGACAGCCGTTTCAAATGGGCTAGCTTTCTTGATTTCTTTTTCTGCATGTTCACTGTTGGAGTATAGCAATGCTACTAATTTTTGTGTGTTGATTTTGTACCCTGAAACTTTGCCGAAATCGTTAATAAACTCTAGGAGTTTTTTTTATAGAAGCTTTAGGCCATTCAATATACAGGATCATATCATCCACAAACAGGGACAGTTTGACTTCATCTTTTCCAATCTAGATGCCCTTATTTCCTTCTCCTCTCTGATTTCTCTGGCTAGTACTTCCACCACTATGTTGAATATGAGTGGTGAGAGTGGGCATCCATGTCTAGTTCCTGTTTTTAAGGGAAAACCCCGTTCAGGATGATATTGGTAGTAGTCTTATCATATATGGCTTTAATTACATTGAGATACTTTTCGTCTATGCCTAACTTTTAGAGAGTCTTTATCATGAAATGATGTTGAATTTTTCAAATGCTTTTTCAGCATCAATAGAGATGATCATGTGGTCTTTGTCTCTGCTTTTCTTAAGGTGGTGTATCACATTTATTGATTTGTGTATGTTGAAACAACCTTGCATCCCTGGGATGAATCCCACTTGATCATGGTGTATAATTGTCTGTATGTTTTGCTGTTTTCCATTATCTAGTATTTTATTGAGGATTTTTGCATCTATATTCATCAAGGATATTGGCCTGTAGTTTTCTATTTTTGATGCATCTTTGTCTGGTTTTGGTATCAGGGTGATATTTTCCTCATAGAATGAGTTTGGGAGAATGGCCTCTGTTTCAGTCTTTTGGAACAGTTTGTAGAGAATTGGTATCAGTTCCTCTTTGAAGATTTGGAAGAACTCTGCAGTGAACCTGTCCAGTCCTGGGCTTTTCTTTGTTGGGAGCCTTCTGATAACAGCTTCAATCTCTTTTACTGTTATTGGTCTGTTCAGATTTTCTATATCTTCTTGCCTCAGTTTTGGTAGCTTGTATGCATCCAGAAATTTATCCACTTCTCCAGATTTTCAAATTTGTTGGCATATAGATGTTTATAGTAGTCTCTAATGATTCCTTGTACTTCTGAGGTGTCAGTTGCCATATCACCTTTTTCATTTCTAATTATTTTATTTGGGTCTTCTCTCTTCTTTTCTTAGTTAGTCTCACTAAAGGTTTGTCAATTTTATTAATCTTTTCAAAAAACCAAGTTTTTGTTTCATTGATCTTTTGTATTGTTTTTCATGTTTCTATTTCATTTAGTTCTGCTGTTATCTTAGTTATTAGTTTTTCTAACTTTAGGTTTGGATTGTTCTTGTTTTTCTAGATCTTTAAGGTGAAGGTTAGGTTATTTATTTGCCATCTTTCCATTCTTCTGAAGCATTTAATGCAATAAATTTCTCCCTTAAAACTGCTTTTGTAGTATCCCACAGGCTTTGGTATGATATTTCATTATTATCATTAGTTTCAAGAAATTTTTTGATTTCTTGCTTGATTTCTTCTTGGACCCACATGTCATTAAGTAAAATGTTGTTTAATTTCCATGGGTTTGTATAGTTTTCAGAGTTTTGTTTATTATTCATTTCTAATTTTAATCAATTGTGATCAGAAAAAATACATGGAATAATTCCAAGTTTTTTGAATTTGTTAAGACTTGCTTTGTGACCTAACATGTGGTCTATCCTGGAGAATGTTCCATGTGCTGATGAAAAGAATGAATATTCTGAGGTTGTTCGGTGGAACGTTCTGTAGATTTCTGCCAAATCCAATAAGCCTAAAGTATTGTTTAGATCTTGTGTTTCTCTGCTGATTTTTTGCCTAGATGATCTGTCCAATGATGAGAGTGGGGTGTTCAGGTCCCCCACTATTATGGTGTTAGTTTCTATTTCTTTCTTTAGATCTAATAGTGTTTGCTTTGTAAATCTGGCTGCTCCAAACTTAGGTGCATATATATTTATGATTATTATGTCTTCTTGATGGATAGATCCTTTTATCATTATATATTGGCCATCTTTATCTCTTTTAATGGTTTATGCTTTAAAGTCTATTTTATCTGATATAAGAATAGCTACTCCAGTTTGTTTTTCATTTCTACTTGGATGATATATCTTTTTCCATTCTTTGACTCAGTCTATGTGTTTCTTTACAGGTCAAGTGAGTCTCTTGGAGACAGCATATTGTTGGGTCCATCTCTTTAATCCAGTCAGTCAGCCTGTGTCTTTTGAATGGGAAATTCAGTCCCTTTACATTCAGAGTTATTAGTGAAAGGTGTTGATTTACTCCTAGCATTATACTGATTTTTGTTTAGATGTCTTAAGTATCTTTTGTTCCTTTCTTTCAAATTTTCTGTTTGTCTTCTGTATTTGTTGGTTTCTTAGAATGATAGATAAGCTACTTTTTCTCTCTTTTGTTAGCATTTTTGTTTTGCTGGTAGGTATTGTTCTTTCTTGTGTATTCATGGTAGTGATGGTTGTTTTTGTGGTGTCAAACCCAGTTCTTCCTTGAGAATTTCTTGTAGGGCTAGTTGTGTGGTAGTGATCTCCTGCAGTTTTTGTTTGTCTGAGAAATATACTATTTGACCTTCATTTCAGAAAGATAGATTGCTGGGTAAAGTATTCTTGGCTGGCAATTTTTTTCCTTTAGTGTTTTGAATATATCATCCAATTCTTTTCTGGCTTTTAGAGTTTCTGATGAAAAGTCTGATGTTATTCTGATTAGGGCTCCCTTATAAGTGACTTGCTGCTTCTCTCTTGCAACTTTTAAGATTCTCTCTTTGTCTTTGATTTTTGTCAGTTTGATTATCACATGCTTGGAGAGGACCTTTTTGGGTTGAATGTGTTTGGTGATCTTTGGGCTTCCTAAATCTTGGAATCTGTGACTTTCCCTATACCTGGGAAGTTTTCTGCTATTATCTCATTGAATATGTTTTCAATGCCATTTCCTTTTTCCTCCCCTTCTGGAATACCCATGATTTGGATAATTGAGTACTTAAGATTATCAGTTGTCCCTCTTAAATTTTCTTCAATTTTTTTTTGATTCTTTTTTATTTTTTCTGGGCTGCCTGTGATAATTCAAACAGCCTGTCTTTGAGGTCAGAAATTCTCTCTTCTGCTTGTTCAAGTCTGCTGGTTAAACTCTCTGTTGTGTCTTTTATTTCGGTGAATGAATCCTTCAGCTCCACAAGCTCAGCTACATTCTTTTTCAAGGCATTGATTTCTTTGTACATTTCTTCTGTCAGATCCTGTATGTTTTTGCTCATTTCATTGTGTCCTTTCACTGAGTTTTCTTGTATCTCATTTAGTTTCCTTAGAATAGTTACTCTAAATTCCTTGTTAGTCATTTCAAAGACTTCCTGTTCTATTGGATCTGGCACTTGTAAGTTATTAATTTCCTTTTGTGGCGAGGTACTTTCTTGGTTTTTCATATTTCTGGTTTCTTTCTTTTGGTGTTTTGTCACTGTGGCTGGAGGTATCGCTGTTCACTCGTTTCACCCCAATGTCTGGCTTGAATCCTGAAGGGTCTGCTGCTTCTGGACAGCAGAAACTAGCCTAGACTGGAAGACCCATCCCACCTGCCTTCACTAGCTGGTAGCGTGGCATGGGAGTCCAGAGCCTCTCAAGTCACTCATGGAGACAGATGGCCTGGTCCAGAAGTCCCACCCCATCAGCCTTCACTGGCTCGTCTTGCTCAGGGCTTGGGAGCCCATGCCTCTCAGGTCACTCATAGAGATGGATAGAAGTCCCACCTGGGCCTTGCCCGCCTTCTCTGGCCAGCAGGCTTGGGTGTGTGTGGGCCTTGCTCAGGGCTTGGGAGCCCATGCCTCTCAGGTCACTCATAGAGATGGATAGAAGTCCCACCCGGGCCTTGCCCGCCTTCTCTGGCCAGCAGGCTTGGGTGTGTGTGGGCCCAAAAGCTCTAAAGTCTCTTTATGAAATGGGGAGCAAACTTAACTAGGGTCCCATGGCAGGTAGCTCCTGTCCGTTTCAGCACAGATTTCGGGTCCTCTGTCACTCCTCCTCAAAAGCTGCAAATATGTTGCTCTGTGGGGGAGAGCAATACCGGGAACTGACTACTCTGCCATCTTGATCCCTTCCCTTTAAGCACTTTATGTGTCAAGCACTATGCATAGTGTTTTACATACATAGTTTCATTTTATTTTAATATGGAATTGCTTTCCTCAATTGCCAAAAAAACAAATCTAGTCTCATAAAGACTCAATAGCTTGCCCAAGCTCCTGTATTTATGGAGTTGCAAAACCTAAACTGGCATCTGGATATATTTGATAACAAAACTTAATGGCTATAACTTTGTGCAATTTTAAAACAACTGGAATGAAGTCTGTGATCATTAAAAATTAGTTTGTTTTGCCTTCTTATTCTATAGGATCAACATTCTACTCTTCCATGTCCTTTGGATTTGTACAAACACAGTAAATTATGTTTAGGAGATCATGGAAGGGAATACATAAGGGTATTTCCAAAAGAGTGTGTAAAGATGTTTCTTCCACCTGCTCTTGGCTCCTTTTCAGCTATACTGACCTCCTCTCACCCACGGATAGGAGGTCATAGCCAGGACAGAGCTGGAACACAGCCCTGCCTGTTGCAAGGGAGGTCTTCCCTGTACAGAATTGGGACTTCCCTGGACTGCAGTGGAGTATTAGTGATGGGAAGGTTGTTTGTTTTTCCTTCATCTTTGAAAAGAAGATAAGAAAAGGCTCAACTGGCTACATGTGGTTAAAGGGAAAATGCAAAGATAAAATTTACCTTGTGTGTCTACACCCATCCCTGCCCAATGTTCATCTCAAATACAAATTGAGTCCCTATTTTAACTTTCACTACTTAATCCTTTCACCTATATCTTAGATCCTTTCACTTGTATTTTAGATCCTTTCTTTTCCTTCCTCTTGTCAGACTTACTTCCATAGTTATCATCCTCCCATTCTATCAACAGTGCCTTTTTCTTCATGTTATTACTGCTCTTATTCTTCCTTTATGCTTTTGAGAGTACTTTTCCCCTCCATAATAATAACAAACATTCTGACTTGACTCTGATTTTTCTTTTAGTTACCATCCTTTCTTTTTTCATTTGATGCAAAACTCTTAGAACATATGGCTACCTTAAATTTTCTCCTGTTACTTTTCAAGTTCTACAATTTAGATTTTATTTGAAAAACTCTAATAACATGTTTGATTGAGTTAAAAACCATCAATTGGATACATTTACAACCTTATGAATTAACTGAATATTAACATTTGATTTCATTGTTTTTAAACTGATGCCTCATATATTAAAAAAATCATTTATAATCAACTGTGTTATATTTTACCTCTGGAGAGTCAAGGTTTTTCCTCTGCAATTAGTAGGGGCCATCTTTCAATACTGAAAATACTTAGCCTATCTTCAGTCTGATTTTTCACTCACTGCTTAATTAATTGATTTTTATAATAAATCTATTCAATTAGAGTGGGAATATATTCTTAATGAAAAATGTTGATAGTTTAAAACATTTAAATATATGAGTATTCAGTTAGCTTTGTTTTTAATTACTTGTTCTTAATTACTGTACACTCACAGATACAGACACACAAACACACATATTTTTATGTGCCTGCTTTAACCCATATCAAACTTAATAATAGTTAGACTACTGAAATGAGGAAAATTATTCTATTTAAATGATTTTAATTTGGGGGAAGAACTTTAAACACTTGGTTCCTACAAGTATAAATTAACATTTTAAAGATACAATGTTGTCAGAGAGTGCAGCAAAGTATTTCATTATATTTGTGCCTCAAGAAGTGAAAATTTCTTATTTAACTATCACTGTTTTTGCAGACTTAGTTTCTCTCTTCTTTGCCTCTTTATTCCTCATTTGTGAATTCTTGCATAATATATCCAGTAAGTACGGTTTTTGAGAGCATAACTAATTTCGACAGATGTAATCCTAAATTTTATTGCTTCATATTTACATTAGCGATTAACATGTTTGCCTGAATGCTTGGAAGATTAACATCTCTTTGTTTAGTTTTATGATTTTTGTTTTAAGCGCTGAAGAAGTCTGTCATTGACAAAACTGAACTAATGTCAATGATCTTATTTTTCAGAATTTTTGTGACATTGAAATTTTGCCAAAATATGCACGCATATAAATTAAATGATAAAAATAGAAACTGAAGTTTCAATTTTAAGAATTACTCCGTGTACTTTTTATTCCTAAGCCTACTAAATGAGAAAATTCAGGCCATCATTCTTTGTTTTTCATAATTTATTGCTATTTTAAAACTCTTTTCCATGTTTATTCCCCATTCTTCAATTCTTTTAATAAGAAAATCTACCTATTTAAAGTATTCAAGGTTAAAATTAAATTCCACTTTAATAGTCTTTTACCTAGTAAACTCAAGCATTTCTAAGTGTTTAATTAAGTCAGTTTTATAAGGGTTAACAGTTAGATGTATATCCAGGCCATCCAAGGCATACAATTGTCAGATGGTTGCTAGGCAACAGATATCAGGTTTGGCTGATATGTGTTTCTAGGCAAAGCTTACAGTGTGAGAAGAACAAATTACATGACACCTTCATTTTTGTTGTTACACTTTTTGAAAATAAAGTTGTATTTGTAGAAAAAAAAACCTTGACATTTATTATGCACATCGTCTTTCTTCTAAATGTCAGAACTATATCCTTGATCGTTAAGTGATAAGGAACAATACATTAAAATGACAGATGACATTTTAATTCCTATGTGGTCTCAGATATGGGCCTTCCATGTAATCCAGTTTTTGTATCATCAAGTTAATTAATTTTCTAAGTTTATTGTGATTGAAAAGAAACCATAAGAAGTAATATAATGAATTTAAAATATAAACATTTTAATGCTATTGAAGACTAGAAATGATAATGACTTATATTACATGACTCAGGCCTAACACAAAAATATGTTATCAGTGATAGAGATAATATTGAGTAGACTACATTTTAGAAATCTAGGTTGAAAGTCTTTGTTTCTTTGCAAATGTTTTAAAAATACTGTTGTTACATATTAGGATATTAATTATTTTCTATAACATATGATGTGTGCTTGCTTCAGCAGTACGTATACTATTATATATAAAATACTATAGCATTAATATAAGAAATATAAGGTGTATAACATAATGCCATCCCATAGTTTTAAATCCCAATAGTGTTAGTTCTATTCTCCTATTTTCTAATAATTCTTTTTTCTTTTTTTTAATTGAATCATAATTTAATATATTTTGGTTCAACATTGGCATATGTTGATCAAATCAATATTATTAGCATATATATTATTACAAATTATATCTATTATTTATGCCCCTTATCCAACCTCTCCCAATCTCCCTCTCCCTCCTGCCTCTGGTCTCTGATAACCCTAGATTTTTCCTCTCCTGAAAGGGTAAGTGCAACTGTGTTGATTTGTTGCCTAGATGATCTGTCCAATGCTGAGAGAGATATATTCAGGTCCCCCACTATTAATGTAGAGCATATGCTTCTTCCATCAGTCCTGAAAGGGTAAGTGCAACTGTGTTGATTTGTTGCCTAGATGATCTGTCCAATGCTGAGAGAGATGTATTCAGGTCCCCCACTATTAATGTAGAGCATATGCTTCTTCCATCACTCTGGGTTCCTCATGAAGAGAGATGTCCTCTCCCTTTCTTTGGTCTCTGCTGGTGACTCTCCTTATGTCAATGCACTCAACCATCCGCACAGTGGTTGTAGCATCTAGCCACTTTTACAGCAGCCATGGCTATTGTGGTGGCTGTGGTGGGTCACCCACATGGAAGTGGTATTTTTTGTGTTCTTCCCTGGTTGCAGGAAGAGAGGTCAATCCCTAGATCCAGGTCTCAGGACCCCAGGTGGCTCTGTGGTGGCAGTGGTGTGCCCGGTTGTGGGAGCTAATAATTCTTAATGACTGATAAGTAAGAAGTAGATGAGAATTTTGATTATGGTTAAAGATAGTTCAGGTATATAAACCCAAGAGGAGATAACCAAAGTTACCTTTTAGATAGACAGAAAACAAAAATATTACTTGATCATTAGTTTTCTGACATTTTAAAAGCAGAAATTTCATAGTTCTGATATTTATTTCCCAAATGAGTAATTGTTGCAAAAATTACTAAAAAAGTTTACTTTTCATTAGTTTAGTTTTTCATATGGAACATTTAATTCAAAATTTAGCAAAATCAATATATTATTTTTTGTGTAATTGAGTGCAATCCTTTACAAATTGATTTCCCAGTGAATAGTCAGTATTTAGGATTAAATTAAAAATGTGGAAGATATATATTCAAATTCAATAGTTTTACAAAAGGGAATTTGGTCAAATTTTTATCTGGAATTATAATTCTGATACCACTCCCTGATTTCCATTATTAGATAATACAATCTAAGAAAACTCAACTGAAATAAAATATGTAAGGAAGATGAGTTGGAATGTACAGTGACAGTAATTCAACAAGACAACTAAAAAGATAACACCACATATTTTTTCTAATTCAAACCAAATTTTCTGTTTACATAATCTTAAATTCTCAATTCACTTCACAAAGCAGATACCTTCTCAGTTAGTGTAGACTTAGAAAATGGATATCAGGATATATTTTATCTCTTTGGAAAATCATCCAAGTAATGCTGATTTATATTCTTTATGTATTAAGTGAGGATGCCAGACTCTACATGACTTTCATGGTGATAACGTATTACAAAAATAATAATAAAATAAAAATAATTTAAGTTATGAAGCATTATTTATGAACATCTAATGTAAGGAGAAATTGTGGTTATACTTACTATGTATCCTCAATACAGCAGCTTTTAAAATATGTGAACTTGCTCAAGAGCAAACTATCTACCTAATACTTTCTAAAATAAAAAAAAATACTCAAATAAATATTGTTACCAGACTATAGAATTGTTTCAACATGTTATGAAATAAGCACACTTATAAAATTAGGGTTGTTACAAGTTGAGGACTAGATTGCTCAAAAGCTGATGCTGCTTTCTACATTATGTGTCTTAAAACTATTATGCTCAATCAATATTCACTTTCTTTTTGACATCCAGAAACAGAGTCATGTCTGGATGAAAAGAGTTTTATTTAAGAGGTAAGAAAAAACTTTAAAGAATTAGATATACACTTGCTGCTTTAATATGAATCTTTGGGGCTATTTTGGGAATTAGTTGTGGTTAATTCACCTCTGTTCTTTTCTTCTAGAGGTCTTCCACATTGAGGGACATGCTAAATCAGTGGGACCAGAGATACAGAAGAGAGTCAAGTTGTATAAATCCCACCCCTCCTCCCCAATTAATGTAGTGCAAATTATAGTTATTTGTATTTTAATAACAAGACTTTTATTAGTATTGGAAATGCTTCTTGTCTTACAATTTGCATTGGGGTGTTAAATCCCTAATTACTTTCTTCTTCCCACCTCTTTAATATAATATTTATGAAATTCTATACAGATAATCTAAGAAATGATGATGATAGACTATTTAGTCCTGAATTGAGGTGGAGTAAAGCAGTAAATTTTTGTTGTTAATCAATTCATAACATTCATTTTTGTTTTCTCATAAAATATATTTTGATAGAGCCATAATAAGGTCTTCCTTTTGAGCCATACTTGACTTTCAGTCTACCTATGAACAAAATCATCCAGAAGCTGACAGCATACTTATATTGGATAGCAAACAATGCCATTTACATAGAAAGAGTTCAGACTTCTGAAACCAACTTGGAATATCTGAAACCAACTTGGAATATTTGGCATTTTCTCTCTCTCTTTCTCTTTTTAAAATTTTCTTGAAACATGATTGATTATACATA
>NW_007729046.1:38361-48858 GCF_000696425.1 Galeopterus variegatus | reverse complement strand
TTTCTGAAACCAACTTGGAATATTTGATTATTAATCCTGGCATTTTCTCTCTCTCTTTCTCTTTTTAAAATTTTCTTGAAACATGATTGATTATACATATTTGTGGTGCATGGCATTGAATATTGGTATTTGTGTACAGTATGTGATGATCAAAACAGGATAATTGGCATATTCATCATTGCAAAACACAACCATTCTTTGTGTCCATTAACCAGTTTCCCCCTAAGCCCCTCCCCCTCCCCCTTTCCATCTGTAGTAACTACAGTTCTGTTCTCTCCTTCTGGATGGTCAACATATTATTGTGATTGTTCTTTCTTTCTTTCTCTCTATTTATTTACTTATTTATTTGCTCCCACTTATGAGTGAGAACATGCAGTATTTCTCTTTCTGTGCCTGGCTTATTTCACTTAACATAATTTTCTCCAAGCTCACCCATGTTGCTGTGAATGGCAGAATTCATTCTTTTTTATGGCTCAGTAGTATTCATTGTGCATATACACATTTTCTTTATCCAGTTGTCTGTTGATGGACATTTAGGTTGGTTCCATATCTTGGCTATTGTAAGCAGAGCTGTGATAAACATGGGAGTGCAAGTATCCCTTAAACATGATGATTTCCATTCCTTTGGATATAAACCCAGCAGTGGGATTGCTGGATGATATGGTAGTTCTATCTGTAGTTGCTTAAGAAACCTCCATACTATATTCCATAAGGGCTGTGCTAATTTACAGTCCCACTAACAGTGTAGAAGGGTTCTTTCTCTGCATCCTTGCCAGCATTTGTTATTCTATCTTTTTAATAATAGTTAGTCTAACTGGGGTAAGATGATATCTCAATGTGGTTTTGATTTGCATTTCCTCGATGATTAGTGATGCTGAGCATTTTTTTCACGTATCTGTTGGCCATTTGTGTATCTTCTTTTGAGAAATGTTTGTTTAGCTTCTTTGCCTATTTTTAAATCGGGCTACTTGTTTTTTTACTGTTGAGTTGTTTGCATTTCTTTTATATTCTGGATTATTAAGCCCTTGTTTAATGTATAGTTTGCAAATATTTTCTCCCATTCTGTAGATTGTGTTTTCACTCTGTTGACTGTTTTCTTTGCTCTGCAGAAGATTTTTAGTTTGATATAATCCTATTTGTTTATTTTTTCTTTTGTTGACTGTATTTTTGAGGTATTGTTCATAAAGTCTTTGGCCTGCCCTAAACCCTGAAATGTTTTCATGTTTTATCCTAGGAGTTTTATAGTTTCAAGTCTTATATTTAAGTCTTTAATGCATTTTGAATTGACTTTGGTATATGGCAAGTTTCATTCTTCTACGTATGGATGTCCAGTTTTCCCAGTACCATTTATTGAAGAGGGTGTCCTTAATGTATGCTTTTGGTGCCTTTGTTGAAGATCAGTTGGCTGTGAGTGTGTGGATTGATTTGTGGGTTCTCTATTCTGTTGCACTGGTCCATCTGTCTGATTTTATGCTAGTACCATGCTGTTTTGGTTATGATAGCTTTGTAGTTTAATTTGAAGTAAGGTAGTGTAATGACTCCAACTTTATTATTATTTTTTGCTCCAATTTGCTTTGGCTGTTTGGATGTGCAAATAAGAAAAACCACAACAAAATGGAGATAACAGTAAAGCAAGGAAAGTCTTTAAACAGCACAAGGAAAGTTTTCTGGGAGTTTGGGAATGAGGAAGAGTTAGAGATCTAAACAGTGGAGGAGTAAGGAGAGGAGAAGCTGTCCTTGTGCAACATATAAGCACATCTGTCTGCCTTGCTATGTTCTTCAGGCTGTAGGATTTCCCTTGGATGGTATTTTATATGAGAATAAAACAGAAGTTAATACTTTTTTTTTAGTTGCCTTAGACCTAGCCCTGAAGTTGAGGAATAGATATTGTCTATTCACTAAGATATTGTCACATGTATGATAAGATAGATTTTTTTCAAGTTAGAGCAGATTCAGGAGAGAAGCATAAGTAAAGACGTGAAGACTGTTATATAGAGAGAACTCCTTAAATAGGTTTGCCAGTGAAGAGGAGAAGATAGGTCAATATTTGAGGGGTTTCTTTGAAGTTGAAGAAGTATTTCCTTTCTTAAGGAATAGGCTCTCTTAAGGCTACTTTATCCACTATTATGGGAGAGAATATGGAAAAGAAAGAGCCATTTCAGGTAGGTGCATGGATATGGTGTTGCAAAGTTGAGATGTCTGTCTTCTGAAGACCTCTATATTTTCTGTGAAATATATAGAGAAATATAGGCAGAGAGATAATTTGGGGGGAGAGAATTTAATGGGAGGATATAAGAGAACCAACAAGAGGAAGCCTGCAGGATTCCTGGGGAGGGTTGAGGACCCAGTTTAGCTTACAATGGTTATAACGTCATCAAGTGAGCCAGTTTTCCCATTGCTCCACAGCAGGCACAGGGGAAGTAGATGGTTGGATGCATGAGGGTTGAGGACCCAGTTTAGCTTACAATGGTTATAACGTCATCAAGTGAGCCAGTTTTCCAATTGCTCCACAGCAGGCACAGGGGAAGTAGATGGTTGGATGCACCCTCGTTTAGGGGGTTGCTAGAGGTGTAACTAAAGGACAAAAAGGGGAAATTATGTTCTGCATTGTATTAGCAAAAGGATGGCCAAACTGATGGACCATGCACTCTAATGACAGAAATTACACACAATGAATTTGAAGTGAAAAAAAGTATCTGACTTTTTAAACTTCTGAACTCATCTTGGGCTGTGCCTCTCATTTCCTCAGGGTGAACAAACAAACTTACTAACTGAAGGTAACTCAATCTCCTATTTTAAAATAGTCTCATTACAAACAATTATTTATTAATTCAAAGTTCAAAATCCTTTTCATGAATATCTCTCCTCAACTCAAGGTGCCTCACCTTCATTTCTTCTTTCCCAGATGGGCTCTTGTTAGAGAAGTTCAACACCAATTGGATGGGAAACAAGGACATAGAAGTCCACCTTTTATTTTTATTCTTCTCATCTCCTTCTCTCCTTGGCTACTTCTCTCAGTAGCTGGAAATGCTTACATTGGTGTCTTGTCTGAACAGGAACTACTACCATCACATCATCTTCTCTCTGTAGGAATAATATTATACAAAGGGGAGCTGATGTATAGGAAGAAAGCACAGAGGTTGGTGGATTAACTGTCCCAATGAGGTACACAAACAGGTGTAGCAGATGTGGTTCAGGAAACAGGATGGAAGGAAGGAAAGGTGTGCTCAGGGTGAATGCTGCCTGGCTTTAGTATTCCAAAGCTGGAAAAGTTCTGGTAGATGCCAATGTCCAGTGTATGCCAAAAGTAGTTGTCCGATGAAGGATCTTTGAGCCAACAAGGTATTAATACAAGGTTGGTGTATTATTTGAATTATAACAACTAACCTGAAATCTTGTAACACATGCCTAAGAATTGGAGTGAAGATTGAGATCACAATCCAAAGCCTTCACTTAATAAGGCATGTATTCCAGATGGCCGTGGCAAATAGATTTTAAATATAATTTTCAGTAGACACTCTTTCATCACCAGAGACTGATAGAATTGCAGGGAGTAAACAGAGTATAGACACTTTTTAGAGATAGAATGCAAGGGGAAATTTATAACTGGAAGGTGATCAAAGACAGTAATCTTAGAATTTTCAGGTTAAAACCTGGTAAAGAAGATATAATCTCTGATATATTCTGGAGGTTTTGTCATTTGTTCCTAAATGTTACTGTGGCATGAAGCAAATGTTTTCTTCACTTGTCAGTAGATAAAGGGTAGGAAAAGTATATAATGAACAGTTGGGAGAAGGGTACCAAGGTGCCATTCCCTCCTCTGCCCCTTTGCTAATCTGGTAGCATAGCAGGATTTGGAGTCACCATGGTTACTGCCAATAGCCATGGATACTCTTTGCTGGCATTTTACGTAGCAGAATATGGGAGCAAGTTATGAGTAGCAATCACAATCACAGTCCTTAGTTTCTTATATTTTAATCAGAAAGACCTAGTGAAATATCCTTGGGAAAATGAACTTTGCTAAAAATGGTTTCCAGATGTCTGACCCTGCTGACTTGGATGTGAAGTGCTGGAAGGCAGCCAGGTATTGTGAAGGGGCTTCAGAGAGAAACACAGGCAATTCATGGCTAAATGTCAATGAGGCTTTGAAATTTACTGTTTAATTGTGATTAACTAGTTATATACTTGATTTAATTAGTAGTTGCTTTAATTACTGAGGAGAATTTTGCAGGTAACTTCTGAAATTTCTAAGCCTTCATTCAGTGGCTAGATTTTATCTGTTATAAAATGCATGTCCATGTAAGACTGATTTCTTCAATTTATTTTTCATAAAGAATTCCAGAATTGACACTTTGCATAAAGTTCCATATTATGCAAAGCAATCTTAAAACATATACATATATAAACCAAACTGTTTCGATAAATTTGCGGAGTTATCATGTGGTCTCTTTATTTACAATCATTAGATTTTATGCTGTTCTCAGAAATTATATCTTATTACATGGCTTATTTTTCTTTAATGCTAAAGGTGTTACCTAATTACACTATAATTAAATGCAATGTATCAAGTAGAAATAAAGACAAAACCAGTAATCAGAGACTCTTCTTCCATTCATAGATATTCAGTGAAGGTGTATCCTGTAATTAGTTTACCAATGTTTACTCTAGAACAAGTAGAATAAAATTGTTATCATTTTTCCTTTCATCATCTGACAGCACACTTGGAATTCATTTGCATAGCTCTACAATGGAAGTCATTACCCTTATCACAGATCCACTGTTGTATAATTGATAATAAAAAAAAAATGAAGTTTACTAAGAGGGTAGAGACAAGAAGATGGATTTATTGTTGAATGAAAGAATTCAAAGTTTTTAATCTTTTTGGGGGAGCAACAAATGTTAACATAAACTCTTGTGATCTCAAGTTTAGCCAAATTCCCTAAAAGTCAGATTCTATTTACTCTTATACATAAAAAATTGAAATGAGTACTGAGACATAACTTATAAAGGAGATGACCATAAACTAGTGTTGGAAACTTGTTCCTTCATGCATCCAAAGCAATAAAGTGATTAAAGTTGGAAAGGCTAGGCAGTGGAGGATAGATTTCTTCACAGTTGGTGTGCTGTATGTTCCTTCTTCCTCAAGGTGGTGGTGGTGATGGTATGTATGTGTGTGTTGTATGATGGAGTGCAGGTGGCTTTCTTCTCATCTCAAACTTATTAAGAGGCACTGCGTGAAAACCTCCTGGAGATCCAGATATGTGTATCTGTGGTTTGGAGAACACAGAAGCTAAGGCATTACTTGCTTATCTAGCAACTAAATGAAAAGAAAGATGCACTTGGGAAGTAACTACATTAACGCCAGTTATTGTCAAAGGTGTATATGTCCTGTCTTGCTCTTTTGATGAAACTGTTACATTCATCTGTAACAGGCGTAGTTAATATAAGTGAATTAGCTTCCCAGTAAGTGGCTATCTAACTGGTTTGAGTTATGGATAGGGAAGCATCACGTCCCCACTTACTCATCTCCCCACCACAGTCCTTTCTGTACTCCTGGTTTTCTGGAGTGATGTTTCCACTTAATCCATTTATAGTGGTTAAAAGCATGGGTATTGGGGTCAGACACAATTGGAGTGGAGTGTATATATGTGAGGTATATATATGTGTGTGTGTGTGTGTGTGTGTAAATTTATTGTATATATAACATATTTATGTATATATGCACGTATGGGGAGATTTATTATGAGGAATTCACTCATGTGATTATGGAGGCTGAGAAGTCCCCTGATCTGCCATCTGCAAGCTGGAGACTCAGAAAAGCTGGCGGTAAGATTCAGTCTGAGTCTGAAGGCCTGAGCACCAGGGTGGCCAATAGTGTAAATCCCAATCTGAGAGTAGGAGAAAATGAGATGAGGTGTTCAACTCGAGCAGTGAGGCAGAAGAAAGGGAACAAATTCTTCCTTTGGCTGCCTTTTGTTCTATTCAGGTCCTTAATGGATTGGATGATGCTCACCCGCATGGAGGAGATCTGTCTGCCACTTTACTGAGTCCACCAATTCAAATTCACAAGCTAATCTCTTCTAGAAACACGCTCACAGACACACTCAGAAATAATGTTTATTTGAACATTCCATGGTCTCATCAAGTTGGGACATAAATCAACTATCACAACCATTCAGTCTCCAAAGGCTCCGTCAATACATTTCATTGGCAGCTATCACCCACTATGTGCTAGGTCCTATGTCAAGTGCTTTTATCCCCAGTTAATCTCCCCTGTGATCTTAAAAGAATGTTTTTGTGATAACTGGTACATACCAGGAAATCACAGTTCAGAGCAGTTTTATTCCTTGGTGAAGTTTGCATAGATAACAGGAGGCAGAAACACATGTTGTCTCTTGTTCCAAAGCCCATGCTGTTTGTACATTACCATTATGTTTATGATTACTTAAATTCAGTTAATTTTTACTCCCCAAATAGAGATGACAAAAAAAAAAGGGCATTCCTCTGGAAGAAATTGTTTTCATAATGGTACTATGGTACTCATAGTTTTTTCTGAAATTAATTTTCCAAAGGAAAAGGGGAGGGTATGTAAAAAAACCTAGAAAGAAATACAAATTTAGTCCCCTTCATATTATGACTTAGGAGTTACATTGGTATATGTGTTTACTATCTAAACATATGGAACACAGATGTAGATATACCAGGTATATAGAACTCCCAATATTCCACTTGGAGAGAAAAAACAAATAATTTATCTGACTTCTATCCTATCATTGATCTCCTATATTATATGGTGTTAGGCAGACAGTTAATCTAATGTCAAATCAACAGCTGGCCCGGTGAAGAGTCTTTTACAGCTTTAACTCTCAATCAGTTTTGTTTTAATTTTTTTCCCCAGGAAAATACAATGCCCAATATTTCCATGTATTAAAATATTTTCAAATTTCTTTTTTAGGATATTATTTCTTAGATCATAAAATATGAATTATTACTTACTACTTTGTCATTCAATATTATTATGCAAGTTTCTAGCAGAAATTTCAGATGCAGAGGAACATTTAAAATGGTATTTACAAATCAAACAGGCCATATGTCTTTGCACTGGTTAGACACTCAGGGCAGGAAAATTAACATTTCTTGTCTCTGGTTATCAGATGCTTCTTTTTCCCCCAGAAATAACTTGAATTAGTGGATTCTTATCTTGCTTTTCAAAACCACAGCTAAATAAGTGGTTGCTGGACTTGAGGATTGAGTAATGTGTGTAATATCCTTGTGCCCCTCAGGGAGCTATCAGTTGCCTGTACTTTTGTAGATAGAATTAAGTTTTTTTCTTAATTTTTGTATATATGTGTGTATATATATATATAGATATATATATATATCAGAAATAAATAGTATAAAATAAAATGAAAGCTAGCATATATAAATTATATTAAATTAATTGTTACTGTGTTTTTCTACTACCTAAATTATACATGCATTCAAAACTTTTCTATTGTAGATGGTCATGGAATAAATCCAGAGTAATATCTACATGATCTAATTCTGATATGCATATTGCAATATATCACATTAAACTAATATTTATAATATGCATTCTTATTTTTGATAATTTAAACTTCTGCAAGATATAACTATTTGATTTTTGAAAATGTTTTTCTTTATTTTTCATTTTTGTTAAAATTTATCATGATTATTATTTTATTATTTGGCATCAACAAGAAATAATGTAAAAGAAAAAACCCCAGTGTTCTTACTGGCATTACTATGGGCTTATATTATGTTTAGTTTAATATATTTCTCTTTACTTTTATCTTTTTTTTTTTTTTTTGCTGTTACTAAACAATCTAAACAATTTTCTATACTTTACACTTAATTTTATAATTCGTTTTCCTATTTCTGCTGACCAGATCAATATAGGAACAGAGGAGGTTGGAGGCATGGTGGAAATACTGGAATTCTGGATCAAGGCCACCAGTGTTAAATAAAAATTAATTGAGGAATCACATTTCCATGTGAATGTTTTCTAGGATCTGGGAGAGATACAGAGGAACTGCTATGGAGATAAGGTAATATCCATAAAGTTGCTTAAAACTGGCATTTCATTTAGGAGTTTTTTATGTATTAAGGTTAATGCGTATATTAAGGAAGGATATTCTGTGTTCATAGATCAGAAGGTTTAATATTGCTAGAAAGTCCATATTAACCAAATAAATATACAAATTCAAAGAAATCACTATCAAAATTCCAATGGCATTAAGTTTTTCATTTCAATATTCTTGGTTTAGCTTTAGCACCTTTCCCCTAGAAAAAGTAGATTTCTGCTTTCTACTTTCAATTTTTCTTGGGATTTAGAAATATGGTACACCAGAAACTTAAATCCCCAAATGTTACCGATCAAGTGCCGAAGCACTGTTTAATGAAGGCTGTGAGGCAGCTATTGAAAGCAGATGGGTTGCATGCTTACTTCCTTTTCTCCTTCTAGACCACAAGACATAGGAGTAGGGTATTCTGCTTTTTCTCTTGGTGTCTAGGACAACCTGAGGATCCAGCTCTCCCGAAGTGAACACTCCAGTAGACAAGCAAAAGAAACTCAGTAAGTGGAAGTCATGCCACACAGTGAGTTATTTCTCTTTAGCTTCTGTGTACTGCCCCAGTACTTGTTCTAAGAACACACACTATGCTATTTTTAGAAATAAAAATATCAGAACTATCGTAATTCGTTGAAATGTGTATTGGAAACTTAGCTCACTCCTCATGATTCCTGTATCCCAAACTGGAGAAAAGGTTAAAATAACCCAGTAGTGATCATCCTATCACCTAAGGCTCTCTCTATACCAGGTAGAAATGTTCTCATAAACAGTTATGCAGATAGGAAAAATGCAGTCTTGTTTAAATTGCTAGCTCAACCCTTTTATGATATGACTACAAAATGAAAACTCTGATCTTATTTTTTTGTATCTTTTACACAAAGTGAAATGAGGGACAGAAAGCCCTTTTATGGAATCTGTTTTGGAATCTTTTATGGAATCAGGAGCTTTGCCCTCAGTTCTCTGTTTCAGAATGAGTACAAAAAATGTCTACGCACACTCAGTTTTTACTTCAGTGTCCAGGCTCACTCTTTCTTCCAGCTATCTTTCATCTAGTTTTTTCATCTATTTTGTTGTTGTTGCTATCTTACCATTCTGCTTAAGCTCTTTTTATTTTTTTCTCCTTTTTAAATTGTATATATATTTGAGTTGTACAATATGATGTTTCAGAATATATAGACGTAGTGAAATAATTACTTTGATCAAGCAAATTATCTTACACATCGCCTTCCATAATTACCTTTGTGTCTTTGTGTGTGTAATAAGAGCTCCTAAAACATACTCTCTTAGCAAATTTTCTGTATACAGTACAATATTATTAACCAAAGTCCTCATGCTGTGCATTAGCTCTCTACACTTAATCATGCTACATAACTGCAAGTCTGCATCCTTTGGTCTACTTCTTCCTATTTCCTCCGTCTCCTTTCCCCTGGTAACCACTGTTCAACTTTGTTTCTATGTACTCAGATTATTTTTTGGTTTCATATGTAAATGAGAACATGTAGTATTTTTCTTTCCATGTTTGGTTTATTTCACTTAACATAATGTCTTCCACGTTTGTCCGTATTGTTGCAAAGGGCAGTATCTCCTTTTTATGGCTGAGAAATCCATTGTCTATATGCACACCACAATTTCTTTATCCATTCATCTGTTAATGCACACTTCTGTTATTTTTATATCTTGGCTATTGTGAATAATGTGGCAGTGAAATGGGAGTGCAGATATCTTTACAAGGCACTGATTTCATTTCCTTTGAGTGTAAACTCAACAGAGGGATTGCTGGGCACAAACAAATGGAAGGATATTCTGTGTTCATAGATAGAAGGTTTAATATTACTAGAATGTCCATATTACCCAAATAAATATACAAATTCAAAGCAATCACTATCAAAATTCCAATGGCATTTTTCTCAGAAATAGAAGAAACAATAATACAATTTATGCAAAACCACAAAATACCATGAAAGGCCAAAAAAGAAAAAAAAAATCTTGAGAAGGAAACAAAGTTGGAGGCATCACACTTCCTGATTTCAAATTATATTGCAAAGCTTTAGTAATGAAAATATATGGTACAGGTATAAAAATAGACGTATAGGCTTATATAACAAAACCGAGAACCCAGAAATAAATCCAAACAGACATAGTCAACACAGTGAGTAAAGAATAGTCTCTTCCATAAATACTGCTAGAAAAATTGGATATCCACATGCAAAAGTGTGAAGCTGAACCCTTATATTACATTCTTTGAATTACCGGTTTTCTCTGGTGATCACTTTTACTATGTTGATTTTAAATGTTAACTTTTATGCTTCTAGTATTACATACAATGATTCTTAGTTATCTGTTACTGTTCTTGAGAAGGTGTGGTGGATTTCCTTCGACTCTTTCTAAGTAGGTCTGTTTCCTT
>NW_007729046.1:35288-37164 GCF_000696425.1 Galeopterus variegatus | reverse complement strand
CTCACCTACTCAGCAGTGTTTTTATGGCATCTTTTGGCCTTTAGTTTTTGTGATTTTTTTTCCCCTCTCTGTCTCACCTGTCAATCTGCTCATATATACCTTAATCTCTGAAAAATTTGTTGAAGTCTCTTTCTTTTTATTTATTTTGTACTTCAAAATATTTCTTATAGCAGCACTATTCACAATAGCTAGGGCATGGAACCAACCTAAGTGTCCATGAAAAGATAAATAATGAAAATATGGTGTATGTATACAATGAAATACTATTTGGCCATAAAAAAAGTGAAATCCTGCCATTTGTGACAACATGGTTGAACCTGGAAAACATTAAGTTAAGTGAAATAAACCAGACACAGAAAGAGAAATACCACCTGCTCTCACTCATATGTGGAATCTAAAAATTTGATCTCATAGAAGAAGCTAGTAGCATGGTGGTTACCAGAGGCTTGGGTGGTTAGAGGGGAGAGGGGGATGGGAAGATGTTGGTCAAAGGATATACAATCGTAGCTAGCAGGAGTAATGTAAAAAAATTATCCAGAATAGGCAAACATATAGAAGCAGAAATAGATAAGTGATTGCCTGGGGCCCAGGGATGGAGGGAGGTGGGGGATGGGACAGGAGCGGAGAGAAGAGAAATGGGAAATGACCACTAATGGTTATGATGTTTCTTTATTGGGTGATGAAAATGTTCTAAAATTCACTGTGGTGATGGACGCACGGCCCTGTGAACATACTGAAAACCACTAGATTGTACATTTTGGATAGGCAAATAGTATGATAGATGTATTGGTTAGGTATCTTTTGAGTTTGCTTATTTCAGTATAGTGTAAGTAAGAGCTCAAACTTTGGCCTTAAAAATACCTCAGTTTAAAACCAGTGATACTATTTACTAGCTACACTCCCTTTAACAGAGTACTTAACAGTGATTACCTTGAGAATAAAACTGTTGCAACTACTAATTGAGATAACATAGGATTAACATTTAGAATAGAGTATATCCCATGTTAAGTGCTTAATGAACAGTAATTACTATTTTTCTTAGGTAATATCAGAACATTGACAAGAATCCCTAAATCTGCTACTCCTGTCATTTAGTAGAAATACCATTAATCCAGATTCCAGGGTCTTCTCAACTTGCCAAACATTTTTTTTTTTTACTTTTACCTTTTTGTTTTAAATTTCAAAACTATCACAAATTTCTTTCTTTAAATTTTTCACCAACTTATGTCGATTGATTTTGTATTGAAAATATTTCTTGAATGCTTTCTCACTTTATTACATTTCAGCCTCATCTTTTCAGGACTGTATTAACTCTTTCATTTCTTGTTGTATTTCTTTTAATTCATTTATTTATTTTGCAAATCATTGTAGAGAGACTATGCTGAACCCCCAGTCACTGTGCCAGGGGCCTACTGTAGATAGTAGTCAGGGAAGCCCTTTCAAGTGCTGCCATGAGTACTGGTGACAACGGGAAGAGGAGCAGGAGCCAAAACTTTTCCCACAGCTCCCCTACCCTCTATTACAAACCATTCTTCACAGTGATTTCAGAGCATCCTTTTCCAACATAGGCCCTAAAACACAGATATTGTTAAAGTGCTAAAATTTATTGAATGACTCCAATTACCTATGGTGGGAAATCCAAATTCCCTCAAAACAAAAATTTTTGCCTTTTTTACCAGCTTGGATTCTTTTCTACTTTTTTTTTTTTCTGTACTACAGAAGAACAAAGCATTTGTGTTCTCCAGAAAAGTCTGGGGAAAAAAAAAAAAAAAAAACACCACAAAATGAAAATAAGAAATTATAGCGTAGTTCCCACTTATCCATGTGGGATACGTTCCAAGACCCTCAGTGGATGCCTGAAACTGTGGATAGTACC
>NW_007729046.1:23483-35190 GCF_000696425.1 Galeopterus variegatus | reverse complement strand
CCAGTGAGCGGGAACTGGTCTGTATGTGGGATCCGAACCCTCGGCGGGAGCGCCGCCGCGCTTCCCAAGCGGCGCACTATAGCAGTGCGCCACCAGGCGGGCCCCGTTTCTGCTATTTCTAGCACCTAGTTCACTACTTGGCATATTAGATACTTAATACAAGTTTGATGAATGAATAGATAGGTGGATGGAAAGATGAATGACAAAAATTTACCTCTTTTTAAAAATAATTGCTTTGAATATACCATTAGTCTTGCTCTGATTTCAATGCCAACAGTTTAAAGAAATTTCAATGACATGACTTTTCTGACCCTGGAAACAAATTCATATATTTTACAACTTCAACACATAGTGCTAAAACTAATATCTTAACTCGTATTAGATTCTTTTACATTTTTAAGATTTGAAGAGTGCAGGGAGAACTTAATGAAAATTCAAAGTGGGTTTGAAGGACGTCTCACTTGTTACTTGTAAATAAGAACGTTCTGTTTATCTTCTAGCTCAGTAAGGAAAAAAAAAAGACAACAACTCTGGGGAAAAATAGATCCTGCATTTTAAGTCACAACAAACAAAACTAATAAACAGCAAACCACAGAACCTGTCAGCCAAAAGGAAGGTACAGCATTCATTTATAAACAATTCACTAGTGTGTGAACAGTCAGTCTGACAGGAAAAGAAAGTGAACAATATTTTTCAAGAAATATCTTTTTTGTTGAATAAATCTTCCACACAATATTGTGTGAGCTATATTGATTGGAAAACATGAAAACACGAGGAGGCCATATTTTTAACATTAATTAAATAATTCTTTTGAGATACATCTCCTTTGAAATTAGAAAATTATTTCAGTGCCACTAGTATTAACCCGCTTGCTACAATAAAACATTTGAATTCATGTTATAAAAGACTCTTCTTTTTCTAATGATGAAGAGTCAGATACGGTAATAGAAATAGTAAGGTTCATTAATTAACTTCATATTAGCAGCATGATTATGGTTATAAATGAAAGAAGTCATGAATCCGAAAACAGATTAGGATTATTGAGAAAAGCCAACTGATGTGATTACCCACTTAATTTATTAAAAATGTCTTTTAATTTATTACAAAGATGATCAGATTAAAATTTTAATGTAATAGGGATCCTTGTCATAGTTTGGTTTCTCCCCAGAGCAAATCCTTAGATTCTAATTTATGAACAGATAGTTTATTTGGGGAGTGATCCCAGAATGCTGGCGTGAAGGAGTGAGACGGGGGAGAATAAAAGCTAATTAAATTGAACATCCATCCACTGACACCCGTCTCACACTGACTGAAGTTGCTTCTGAAGATGTTTATCTACTACACTTACGGATGGTGCCTTTGGAGTAAGTGCCCTGGGAGCTTGAGGAGGGAAGTCTACAATATGTCAAAGAACAATCCACCACAGCCATACCGGAAGGTAGAGCTGCCCTTGGGGGTGTGGTGTGGGACACCAATAGTATCCAATATACACGTGCATTTGCATTTAATTTATAATTTCTCCAGCAGCTACTTTAAATATAAACATGTAAATTTTTGTAACTTAGTTGGTCTAAGAGACAGAAAGTAATCTGAAGAAACTGCCCCAGTGTTAAAGATTTTGCAACATTTATAAAAAATTTGTAAAAGTCATAATGTGCTGGTAGTGATATGTATGTGGTAAGTACATTTTATCATCCGCTTGTTGCTGCTGTTACTAACAGGCTGGAGATAATTCTCCTTGATGTAATTGCGAAGACATCATTCCAACAAAGATCACCTCTTGTCATTTTTCAAGACTTTATTTTGAGCTGATAAAATGGAAAAAACCTTCTGCCATCTAAAAGAGTATCTTTGCTAACCCATCTTTTTCTTATAGATAGAGCAGAGCTCCTCTTGGGCATTGGAAAAGTGACTAATTTTTTTTCCTTTTCCTTTTCCTTTTCTTTGCTTTGCCTTGCCTTGCTTTGCTTTGCTTTGCTTTTCTGCCACTAAATGATGTCTTAAATTCTCTATAAACATCATCACCCAACCTTTAACTTATAGTAGTTGTAACATTTTTCAAGAAATCTCTGTTTTGTCATGAATAAATCTTGAGCAAAATATATGGGCCCAGAGGTGCTTACCATGTTCCAGGCACTGTTCTAAGGAAATCATTTACATTAACATACTTAACCTTCATTCAAACTGTTCGAAGTAAGGAACGATATTTTCTTTATTATATAAGTAATGGAACTGTGAGGTTAGGTAGCTTCCCAAAGGTCATATAGATAGGAAAGATCTGAACCCAGGGGGTCGGAGTCTAGAGTCTGTGCTTATAACAAAGCTGCTAAGTGGCAATGTCAGGATTTACATCAGAGTTTGATTCCAACCTGGAATTGGTCTGATTTTAAAGCTATCTTTTAATGGTTATTTAGCATCATGTTGCTTCAAAATCATTACTTCAATCCTCTTCCATTTGTTCAACAGTATATCTTTTCTAAGTACATACAGGGTGTCGTCTCACCTCACCATCTGTCTATTTGAAACCCTTTAGTAACTCCTCATTATTAAAGAATTAGGCTCAAGCCCCATTTTATGTAGATCCAGTTTACTTGCTGGTTTCATATTGTTGCCAATTTTTGAATTCCATATTCCTGTCATAATAATTTTTTGCAATTACTTTCTTTATACTTTCTTATCTCCATGATTTATACATGATATATTCTCTGTTTGGAATATCCTCTCTGAGTTTATTTGGTTTCACTCCATTTTTTTTTTATAGCATTAACTGATATATAACATCCTTATGAATATCTCTTATCATCTGAGTCAGGACACATTTTAAAGTGAAATGAGACATTATTAAAAAATTATGTTGGCAACAAATGTAAGCCAAGGCAAACTGGGACTACTGGTCACCCCATTGATGAAGGTCTTCCTATCTCATCTCTTGTAATTCAAGTTAGATAATCCTTTCTGTCTCTGTATTTTATAAATGTTATATGATTTTAACAGTCTATTGAAATTATCCCATTTTGAGTGTCCTTTTCACTAGAATATAAAATTATTGGGGATAGGAGCTTTATTTTGCTCAACTTTGTAACCCTTTCCAAGCTCAACTCATTGAAGACACTCCACAAGTATTTGTTTAGTGAATGAACACAACATCATTTTCAATAAGCTAACTGTAGCAGGTGAGGACAGGTTTATGAGACCTTGGTTTAGTATATAGGAGTGGTAGTGCTGCATACTGGTGTGACATATAAAAGGGACGGCCAAATTAGTGGAGGTTAAATTGGGTTAATTCATTGGCAGAGCTAAGAATTAAGGTTTAGTCTCAGGTGGAGGATGATTTGGCTTGAGATGTAATCATATACCTGTATCAAAATGGATTAATAGGAAGGACTTACTGAGGTTATAGTAAGGAACAAAGGTGAAATAAGAGAGGCATGCAGGTCAGAAGTTTTAGCCAGCTAGTATCAGGTTTCACTTACAGTGAAATTAAACATTTCAAAATAGTAGTATCTTAAAGAAATAATAATTTTCTTATCTGTACTATGATTGCTTTTCACACATGTGCATATAATAAAGATACGTGCAAAGGGCTATCTTTATTACATATCTTTACTGTCACATCATATTGTATGTGTGTGTGTTAATATCGATTTAGTTACATGCCAGTTTTTCTTAACAAGCCATATGCTACTTGAAGGACCAGGGACTATGTCTTGTACATGCTGTTTTCTCTCTCAACCAGATCCTTTACTAAGCCTGCCATATAATATGTGTTTAACTTATTTTGTTAAATAAATGAAAAGATTTTCCCATTTAACTCAGTTCACTTTCTATGTTTTGATCCATGAGGCTGCTGATCACGCATTCGCTAAATATGATTATGTGTTCAATTAATAAAAATAGAATGTGATTTTATATTTGTTTTTGGTTAACTGATTGTCTTGGTCTATTTTGTGCTGCTATAAGAGAACACCACAGACTGAGTAATTTATAAACAATAGAAATTTATTTCTCATAGTTCTGGAGGCTGGGAGGGAAGTCCAAGAACAAGGCATCAACAGATTTACTGCCTGGTAAGGGCCCAGTCTCTGCTTCCAAGATAGTGCTATACGTGCTAAATTCTTCGGAGGGGAGGAACACGGTTCCTCACATGGCAGAAGAACAGAAGAGCAAAAAGAAAGAACCTACTCTCAGAACCTTTTTTAAAAAGGCATTAAACCCACCCATGAAGGTGGACTAATTACCTCTTAAGGACTTCATCTCCCAATACTATTACATTGACAATTAAATTTCAACATGAATTTTGGGGGAGACAAACATTCAAACCATAGTACTTACATTTTTCATTACTCTACTATAAGCTTCATGAGAGCAAAATTATGTTTATTGTTTATATATATATATATATATATATATATACACACACACACACACACACACATATATATTCTTTGTGGCAAATATAGTGATTAACACATAATAGACTATAAAAAATGTTGAATGAATGAATAAGTTGGAGTGCAGAGATTTTGGCTTGGTTTTTCTGAGTTCTTAGTGGAGTTCTTCCTATATAATCTTTTTCTCCTGGGATCTCCAATATTCTTTGGACAGTTCCAGTAGGTGGAAAGTCAGTTCTTGCCTATGATAGTGAAAATGCCTTGCTTTCCTTGGTGCCACGTTCATGACTATGGCTGGTTTTTTTTTTTTTCCCCTTAAGGTGGTGTTTGTGGAGGCTTCAAGTGTAGCACTCAGGGTGAAAGCCATGCTTAACTTATGTTTTATATTTCTAGTTTGTTGTTGTTTGGTTTATAACAGGTAATGCTTTTTACTTTTTAAGAGGTAGCTTCTACTCTGAACATTCAAAAACTTATAGAATTGATTTTAAATTTACATATTGGTTTTCTCTCAAATTGTCCTTAGATCAAAAAGTAGATAATCTATGTTTATTTAAGTCTGCTCCAAAGTAGGAGCAATTGTCCTCTTCCCTTCCCACTTTCAATTATTCCTAAGTCATTCTGCACATAGTTCTTCAGTCATATTGCATTTTGAGGAGGGGAGAAAATGCGTCAGCTCATCTAGAAAATAATGTATTAAATACTCAAATACTTAGTTCACATCATAACAAAATTATTTTCAAGTAGACAAAATACAGCCTATTACTTAATACAATCATTTATTCAGCAAGCATTCCTTGAGTGCATATTGGGTATTATGCCACAGTTTAGGGTGTAGAGGAGGATACAAAGTTGAAAAAGCATCCTTGAGGAACTTATTCTGCTGGAAAAGACACATACAATACAACTAGTGATATAGGAGCAGGGGGAGGAGATGATGTTTTTTTTCTTGAGAAGACCACAGGCAGTGAAATGTTCATCACAGTGAGGAGAAATAAAATTATTTCATTCAGAGGAAACAAAACAGAAATACAGTAAAAGGTATGTATATTTTGAGAAACAATAAGAAAAGCTGAGTGGCTGGAAAAGAAAGGAGTGGATCTCTGGGGAGCAGAGATTTGGGAGTTTTAAAGATGACAGTGACAACATGATGAAGGATGGTCGACAGTAAGGAGACACTGATAGGTTGATGCTTGTTAGTACTCTGGAGAAATAAAATTATTTCATTCAGAGGAAACAAAACAGAAATACAGTAAAAGGTATGTATAATTTGAGAAACAATAAGAAAAGCTAAGTGGCTGGAAAAGAAAGGAGTGGATCTCTGGGGAGCAGAGATTTGGGAGTTTTAAAGACGACAGTGACAACATGATGAAGGATGGTCGACAGTAAGGAGACACTGATAGGTTGATGCTTGTTAGTACTCTACTGGGACATAAAGAGCATCTGATGAAAAACTCTGATGAGATGGAGAGGAGAGGATAGTACTGGGTTTGTTTGTGAGATAAAACTGATCTCACGTATGTGTTGAAGGTGATTGAGAATTTCAGGTGGCTCCATCATTGTTGGCTTTTGTGCTTCTTCAGCACCGTAATCTTTTTTTGATCTTATGCCCACGGGTGCTTTTTTTCTTAGAATGCATACCTTACAAGAATATATGGCAACGTTAAAATATTATCTAAGCCTGGCCACATCTAACGGAAGGTGTGATCATTTTACTCATATTGGTAGTGATAGTGAAATATTCATCCTGGAAAAGGTCCATTTCCTTCATGAATCTCATGTATTAAGTAAAAATCATCAATAGTCAATGATATTTTATGCTCTTGTCTTTTTGATAATACCTGGAAAACAAAAGTCTGTATATTTTTAGAAATCATCATATAAATTCTATTCGTACTGCAACACAGTTCTCACTGTTATGGTAGATTTAATTGGGCAAAATCAACTATTCCATACATGTGTAATATACATATATATGTTATTGGTTAGTTTGTTAGTTTGTTCATTCTTTAGAACCTGCACTATCTGCAAAAGAGCAGTTAATTACGAGTCAGAAACAGAATTTTTGTCCTGCTTCTGCTAGATTTTTTTTTACAAATACTTGGACAAGTTATTTCTGAAGACTAAGTTGTGATAACCTATTTTAAATATACAAAAGCACTCTAGAGAAAAAAAAGAGGTAGGAGGTAAGCTGTAGGTTAAAAAGTTACAAGAAACTAAATGAAAATTTAAATAAAAAGGTTTTGGGATAAAAAATTTTGGGTTATATTTTTGGAGTTGTTAATGATTCATTGCCTAGCACACTTAATTTAGCTGAACACTGTAAAAAAGCTGTTGAAATCCATGAGCTCTAAAGTAAGATGATTCCAGAAAATTTTTACTTATTTAAACAACTCTAATAATAATTAAATACAATTGATGTTTATTGAGTATTTCTTATGGGCTGGGCAATGTCTATGTATATTATCTCATACACTCCTTCAACAACTCATTATGAATCTTGACTGTCTCAACTTTAGAGAAAAGGAAATGAGTTTTAGGGAGACCTAGCAACATGTCTCCAGTCATAAGTGATGGATCTGAGGCTCCTGTGTGTGTGGGTATATGTGGTCCTATTTATTGATTTATTGATTTTCTTATCCCTAGCAACAATTAAATTATGTGGCATATAAATACTCAAATAATGTTGTGTGAATTGAGTTAAATCATCTGAGTATTAATAAGCAGTATTGTTCTTATGGATTTGTTGGATATAAATCTGGGACTCTTGGTAGACGGCCTAGATTTAGGTGGTTATACTGAATAAAATCAGCTACCCCACTTCAGGATGATGGTAGAGAGGACAGGTCAGAAATGAAGAAAAAAGGAAATAAAACAATATGACCACCTGACCAAGCACTGAGATGTTAGAAGAACATTTATATGTTTTTTCTATCAATTGTGTTGTGTCCAGATCAAATATATTTTCATTTGAGTCTCTAACTTTTGTTCTTTACATAAAACCACCATTAACCATCTTTTACTTGTCTGTTTTTTTAGTACACTGAAATTCAAAGTTGAGAGCATAATTAAGTCTATTTGAATAACCAAGAGTTGAGATAAAAATGACCCCAGTGAGAAAAGTCACAGACTTGGTTATAATTCTTACTAGCTGTTGTTACCATTGACGCAATATTTGTCTTTTGATTATTATCCCTAACCCCCTCCTCCTTTGTCTTAATGTCATTAAGACATATGCTGAGGTGGTATAGGAAACGTGATATTCTACTACTCACTCCCTTGGGAAAAGGAATAATTTCGGAATTTACTTTGTAATAACATCTGCCACAGCTTTCAATTTAGCTCTTTCTTAGAACTCTGGTTCTCCAAAGAGTTATACAACTTTTAAATGCTGTTTCGAAGCAAAACTGAAAAGTCACACCAGTTTTGATATGTTAGTTTCTTTTGTTAGTGTCTTTTATTTTCAATTTTTTCTCATTCTTTTTAAGGATTTGTCTTATTAGATTTAATTTTTTCAGACAAATTTCTGGAAGTTGCTAGAATGTTTATCCTACTTTTGTACAACAGTTTCCTGCTGTCTGTTTTTTATACTAAAGATAATTCTATTAGGTCCATCATATGTTTTTCACAAATTTATTACCATATCATTATTGGCTAGACAATTATAAATCAAGGAAACTTGGCTTATAGGCTTACCCTGGCTGGTAAGTTTTTGTTCAAATGCTTTGCCTTTTAATTTGTTTTTAGTTAGTCTGGAAACAAAAATGCATAGAATAAAGTTGCCATGAAAAACCTTTTGTCATAAATCACGTGCTGCATTAAATATATTATGTATGGTTCTGAAGGGGAAAAGTAGAACCAATGGGTAAATGTTACTTACAGAAAGGTAGAGTTTATTATGGGAGTTAACTTTGCGCAGTTACAGCTGACATAATTTTAAATGACAATTCTACATATTTAGGGATATTGAAGAAGAGATTTAATGATATCTTTAATGTGATATACACATTTATGTGTATATACACATTTATGTATAAAGCCAGAGTAGAATTAAATGATGTAGGATGTTTTTCTGGCTATAAATATGTAAATGCATTTATGATTACTTGTGTATGTACACATAGACACATATAAAATTATACATATATAGGTAATAGAAAGGGTTGAACATAAAATGCCCAGTAGAGGGAGAAGCTGTGTGTTCTGACTTAAAAAGGACACCCAACTGTTTGACAGATACCTCTCTGGTCAATACAGGGAAATCCGTGGATATAGAGGAAAAACACCATACAACCATGGACACATGATGATGATTGCTGAGACCAAATTGGTAACTCCTGTGCTGGTAATGAGGAAGCCGGGCAGGTGACAGACTCGTGATTTGTGGATTTCTAAAGTGTGGGAAGTGATGATACAGCAACACAAACACCGAGAGTGCAGGGACAGAAAATATGGTTCTTCATTTGGGACAGATCAAAAGAAATTTTACGATTGCTTTTAAGTCTTGATGAATGTAAGGTTTAGGTTGAGGTTTAGAAAATGACTTCTTAGGGAAGTTTCCTCCAGAATGGTTTTGGGAGAGCATGGAATTTAGAGCATGTCCCTAGAAAACTGGAAGATTAGACACAATCTCATATGCCTACCTACCAATAGGAGTAGGAAATGCCTGCAATGAGCTAGGTTTTTACCTTCAATCTACTATAAGAGACATGTGATATTGGACCAGTGGTAAGTCCAACATGCTGCACAAAAGGACAGAATTTTGGTGTTTTTGAGAGTACTGTCTCTATATGCTTATGGATAGAAATCTGGGAGGTGTTATAGTTTCAGGATATGTAAATTTCCATTTTTTAATGTGTGAATGCTGGCGTCAAAAACAGAACTCTTGAATTAATACAGATACAATGGGGAACCCTCCTGAAGTACAGAGATACTTCTGGTTTGACCACATAACAGTCTGTAAAAGATTATTTAGTAGGCTGATATAGTGTACCGATTTTTTAAAAAGAGATAGGGTCTAATAATATCCACATTTTCTGATTACTTTTACCATGAAAAAATGTTGAAAGCAAAATTACAGATAAAATTCCTAACTCCTGAAGTTAAATGTTGTTTTATCTTTCTTTTCCTATAAAACAATGTTTATTTGCATTTTCTATTTCTAATTCCTCCAGTTGATGATTGATTTATGGATTAATGACTTATACCAGATGAAGATGGCTAAAATAAGATGGATGAGGCAAAAATATCTAATTCCACCATAAAGAATATACGGACAGAACAAGAGACTAAATAACTAAATTTGAAAGCAGTAACAACTGAATAGGTTAATATTTTTGGTTTAATTGGAGCTGCTCTACTGACATCTGTACTAGATTCACCACAGCAAAAGTACATGGACTCTTGCACTTGTAGACAATCTTTCTTTTCCTTCTATGAAAGAATTACGATTACAGAATTTTACACATTAAAATGTCTACACCAAGAAACACTGGTTATGAGAAATAGTCGGTCCTGTTGTTTCAGTGCAATGTTGGGGGAAGATTAGTTTAACACTGACTGGGGATAGTGGTGATAGAGCTGCTCTACTGACATCTGTACTAGATTCACCACAGCAAAAGTACATGGACTCTTGCACTCGTAGACAATCTTTCTTTTCCTTCTATGAAAGAATTACTATTACAGAATTTTACACATTAAAATGTCTACACCAAGAAACACTGGTTATGAGAAATAGTCAGTCCTGTTGTTTCAGTGCAATGTTGGGGGAAGATTAGTTTAACACTGACTGGGGATAGTGGTGATGATTATAGTTCTGGGCATTTTTTGTACAGAATGGCAATCTGGACTACTCCTTAAAATGTGCAAGTTTTGGCAGAGCAAATTTCAAATAATACTGAATTGATAATCTTTTGATATGTTTAATCTCATTACCCTAGTGGTGGAGTTTGGATGTGTTGCACCTCCAAAACTCATGGGGAAATTTGATCCCCAGTGTGGCAGTGTTCAAAACTGATTGAGTCATGGGGTCGGATCCCTTATGAATGGATTAATGCTCTCCCTGGGGAGGGGGGATTAATGAGTGAGTTCTCACTCTATTAGTTCCCACGAGAGCTTGTTGTTTATAGGACCCTGATACCTCCTCTCTCTCTCTTGCTTTCTTTCGCCATGTGATCTGCTTGTACCTGCCAGTTGCCTGCCACTTTTCCTCCTTGGGTAGAAATAGCCTGAGGCCTGTGCCAGATGCAACTGTCCCAGAATTGTAAGCCAAATAAACCTCTCTTCTTTATAAATTACCCAGTCTCAGGTATTTCTGTTATAGCAACACAAAACTGACATACACCTAGTGACCCTGAAATTCCATGACCAGCTGGAGAGTGGTTTTAATACTAACACTGCTACTTTCTTAGTTCAGACCTTCATCATTTGTAGCCTTAACCAACCCAGCCTCTTTTTTGCCAGAAGACCCAAAGGAAATACAAAATATAAAGGTGAGTAGAAAGATAGAAAATTTTATCAGGGTTAACCTTGCCATAGGAAAAAGAAGAAAATCTGTATCAATCAAGAACTAAAATTCTAGACCCATCAGTATAATGGGATTGAGAGGAGGCGATAAAGGGAGACAGATTATAGGCATGTGAGAGAAAGGTAGGGTACTGAATTTTAAATTCTATCCATAATGATGTGTGTGTGTGTGTGTGTGTGTGTGTGTGCAGTACATTGCTTTTGACTTCTGCATGATTTTCTATTTTATAAATCCACCATCTTTGACTTTTCCATTTCCCAAGTGAGGTTCACTTAAGTGGCTTCAGCTTCCATTTGTCTCAAATAGTGCAGACATGAACAGCCTCGTACACGTGCCTAGTGAATTTGATTACAGTTTCTCAGACTCATATACCCAGAGGAGAGATTACTGAGTCATTGGGTACATGCCTACATAATTATTTCCCCTAAATTCTGCATAGTACACTATAAAATGGCTTACCAGCTTGGCCTCTGACTAATGAAGAAAGAAGGATCCTGGTTTCCCACATTTATGAAGCTTCTTGGAATTACCTATTACGTGTTTGCAAAATTTATGAATTAAAAATAGTATCTTGTTTTAATTATTCTCTTAACTGTGAGGCTGAGCATATCTTTACATATTTCTAAGTCATTTGGTTTTCCATTTTGAATGTTAGCTATTTACGGCCTTTGCTCATTTTTCCATTTGGTTTCCTGCTTGTTGTACATTACCAGTAGGATCTTTTATAATCCTAATTTTAATTACTTGATGGTTTTAAACATTGAAAATGTCATTTCCCATCTGGCAATGTCTG
>NW_007729046.1:20713-22700 GCF_000696425.1 Galeopterus variegatus | reverse complement strand
TATCAGGGTGATACTTGCCTCATTTTTCCATTTGGTTTCCTGCTTGTTGTACATTACCAGTAGGATCTTTTATAATCCTAATTTTAATTATTTGATGGTTTTAAACATTGAAAATGTTATTTCCCATCTGGCAATGTCTGTTAACTTTGTATACTGTATTATTTATAGAACCGAAATGATAATTTCAGTATAGTCAAAAATTTTGGACTTGTTTTGTGTGCTTGAAAATGATGCCTTGTTTATATACAGCTTCTATATATCTATTAGCTCATAATTATTAATCTAGTTATTTAAATCTTTCTTTTGTGTATTTTGTGTTCAGTTTTATCTGTTTCTGAAAGCGATGTGATAAATTATCTAATTATGATTGTGTGATTCAAAGCCTCCTTGTAATTTTCTTGTTTTTATAACTCTATTGCNCATCAACAGTTTATGCAAGGGTCATTTCTTATTTTATTTATTTTTATGTTTTTTTTTTTTTTTTTTGCCTATTCATTCCCATTCACACTCCTATACCCACCCCTGCCTCCACCATAGATGGCCACTCTAATATTTTTAATATCTAGTCATACATAAGCACATATGTTTAAAAGATTCATGTTTTTGTTTGTTTATTGATGTATGTCTCCTACAATTAATTTAAATGTATTACTGTGGTAGAAATTACATACTATTTCCTTCTGAATTTTTTCTCAAAAACGGTTTTCAAACTGGATCTATAGTGTATGAAGATATCTTTATTTTGTTTATGCATTTAAATAAAGTTCAGCTGGACANTCTATAGTGTATGAAGATATCTTTATTTTGTTTATGCATTTAAATAAAGTTCAGCTGGACATTTTTATCTTAGTTCAAATATACTTTTCTTTAAGATTTTGAGAATATTATTCCTTTGTAACCTTGTATCTAGCATTAATTTGTATTCTTTATAGATAATTTGCTTCTTTAAATTTCTTTTGCTGTCTTAATTTTTGATTTACATAAAAATCTGTCCATGGACTTGTTTTTTCCTTCTTTTTATCGATCTTATTTGTTTTGTTATGAAAACATTCATCCTGTAGACTTACATCATTTTTTCCTTTTTTCAATTCTGAGGTAGTTTTAATCATGACTTTCTTTCCTTTTCTTTTTTTTTTCTTTCCATGTGAGCTTCCAGGTAAGAGGTGAAGACACTTCTACATCTGTCTTCTTTATACCCTAACTTTAATATCCTTTTTTTCTTTGAGAATTTTCCTGATTGTTCTCCTCATATAGCTATTTATTTTTCCCTGTGTGCATATTTCCTAGAAATGTCAAGGTGATAAATATCTAGGGGAAAAGAAAAATTTTCAATCCAGCCTGATTTTGTGCCTTTCTTGGTGAGTTTAAAGAAAAATAAAATAAAATAAAACCCACAAAAAAAACCCCTTATATTCTAAAACAAAACAACAAAAAAATTAAAACCACACCAGAATCAGATAATCAAATGGAAAAAATGGGCAACATACTAAAATGTGAATTTAACAGAACGAAAAAAATAACAGTACAGAATGAAAGAAAAGATGCTCAACCATATTGCTAATCAGGGAATCCCAATTAGAACTATAATGAGATATTACTACACAACATCAAATTAGCAACATTAAAAAACATGTGAGAAATGAGAAAATAAGATGCTGGTGAAAATGTGGAGAAGTAGACACTCTCATACATTGCTAATGGGAGTAGAAACTGATATATCTATGTTGGCAAACAGTTTGCCAACATAGTAGATGTACAAACATATCTAAAACTACCAATTCAGATCCTATTGATATACTCTGAGCAAACACATGCACATATGTTGGAAGATGCATGTACAAAATTTCTCCTAGTAACACTTTAAAAAAAAATAATCTACAACTATTCACTTGCAAAATGTTCATTTGCAGAATAAAAAATATACTCGTATAATCATATAATGAACTATTATACAGCAAAGAAAATGAATGAACTATACCTTCACACA
>NW_007729046.1:17571-19487 GCF_000696425.1 Galeopterus variegatus | reverse complement strand
GCGCGGTGCCGCTCCCGCCGCGGGTTCGGATCCTATATAGGGATGACTGGTGCGTTCACAGCGCTCAGCCAGAGCGCAGTGCGGCCGGTCTCAAAAAAGGACAAACAACAACAACAACAACAACAAAACATGTATGGCTAAAAACCTCACACTTGGGAATTTATTCTAAAGTAGCCCTGGCTTTTTAATTCACTCAGGCTCTTGGCAGAGGCAAATGGAGATCCTCTCTGGAATATTATACCTGTACGCAGGACTCAAAAAATTCTTGTGGATAGGTTCCAGAGAAAATATACTTACAACAAGGATGTCACAGAAATACAGGAGGAAACTTTGCAATGAGGATGAGTAAGCAAAAATAATAATAGATTCAGACTTGAAAAGAATACAGTTAGTAAGCAGTTCACTAAATTAAGGAAATAAAGGTGAAAAACATATGTAAAAATCATTTGTAAAATTTAACAACTGTTAATGATAAAACTCGTAGCAAACTAAAAAATAGAAGTGACTTTTCTTAATATAATAGATGCATGTTTACTTAGGTTTAGGTTCAGCTACATATGATGGAACTTAACATTGTATTAAACAAGATAACGTTTATTTCTTTTTCGAATAAGTGAAGGCCATAAATAGGAAGTTCAGGGATGTTCTAGATGCTCAAAGATCATCAGTTGTTCAGATGCCTTATCTCTGTACCATAACACGGCAGAGAGAGAGAGAGCTTGGTTATCTTCATCCCCTTGTAATTACAATCACCAATCCCACTATGGGGCTCCACCCCCATGACCTCATCCAAATCTAAGTATCTCCCAAGGTCCCACCTCCCAATACATCACACTAAAGATTAAGACTCCAACATATAAGTTTTGGGGAGACACATTCAGTCCACACGAGGAGCTATTTGTCCAACTAAACTGTAAGACTTGCATTATTATTATTAATAAGAATATTTTTGTAAACCAGCATTTTAGCAAACATGATAAAAAATAGTAAAATGTTAAAGAATACACTTTGAGTAGAAATTTAATAAGAAAGACCACTGTGGTTACTCCTAGTCAGAATTGTAATAGAAACCTGGGCTGTACAATAAGCCATGTAAAAGAAATACAAATTATAAAAATACAACAGAAACTACCAACACTGTCATATTTATGAATGGTGTAATTATATACACAGAAAACCCAACATATCGTTGGGATAATTATTAGAATCAATGAGAGAGTTAAGCAAAGTTTCTAAATGTAAGAATATACAAAAATAAAATTTATTTTTATATAACAGAAAATAGCAATTAGAAATACAGTTTTTAAAATGACACTAAAAACTGTTGCCCAGCAATAAATCTAACAAAATAGGTACAAGAACTTTATGGCAAGATTTATAAAAGTTGATCAAAATGTANTGAGCAAACACATGCACATATGTTGGAAGATGCATGTACAAAATTTCTCCTAGTAACACTTTAAAAAAAAATAATCTACAACTATTCACTTGCAAAATGTTCATTTGCAGAATAAAAAATATACTCGTATAATCATATAATGAACTATTATACAGCAAAGAAAATGAATGAACTATACCTTCACACAGCAACAGAATTTCAACTCAACACAGTGTTGAGCAAAGGAATATTATACAAAAGATTTTATACTGTATGATTCCATTTATTTGAAGCTCAAAAAAAGGTGAAAATATTTATATTATTTAGGGAATGGATATGTAGTGAGCAAGAACAAGTATTGGATAAATTATAAAATGCTCTACAAGCATACCAGAAAAAAAGGCAAGAAAGTGTAGAAAATCCTGTAAGACCAGCCTTGTAACGCAATGAATTCCAACAGGTAAGCGAGCACAGAATCCACTTGGATACCCATTGTCCCAAAGCTTCATTTCAAATGGACCTTTACTTTGCAAGAAAC
>NW_007729046.1:8288-16234 GCF_000696425.1 Galeopterus variegatus | reverse complement strand
AAAAAAAAATTCTGAAAATTATTAACAAAAGACCAACAACTCCTCCAAAAATTGGCAACCCTACACCCAAAATCCAGCAGGTATTTTAAGGAGAAAGTGAATGGTTAATAAACATAAGAAAAGATGCCCAACCTAATTTACACACATGGAAACACTAATTAAAATCAATAAGATTATCATTTTAAATCCATCAGCTTTGCAAAATTTTAAATGTCTGCTGATTCCAAGTATTGGTCAGGATGTGAACTAAAGGGAACTCCTATACTTGCTGTCACATTACTTGGTATAACTAAGCAATTACCCTCTAAAATAGCACTTCCGCTCCTTTGGCATATCTTAGAGAAACTCATAACATGTGCTAAAAGACACATGTACAGAAAAATTAATTGCAACATTTTTCATAATAGCAGGAAACTAGACACAACCAAAGTGTCCAAAGTCAACTGGATAGATTTTGTTATATCTGTAAGGCAGAATACTACATGGTAGTGAGAATGAATAAGCTACAGTTTCACACAATCACAAGGATGAACTTTACAAACACAATGAAAAGAAGTTGGAAAAGAAAACATAGTATTATTCAATTTTAATAAAACTAAAGGCAATGCTAATAAAAATGAATGTTATCTAGACAAACATAATTACATATAAAGGAATGATAAAAATACAATAGCCATATAACACTTACTTATGAGATGAACGCAGGCTATTCCATCCAGGAATGATACACAGAGAATTTTAAGGCGTGGGCATTTATAAATATGTTAAAGCTGAGAGGCGAATACATAAAAAATTAATTTTATTATTATTCTTTAATATAAATACAATATTTAATAAGAAGAACAAGAAAAATGAATGTAGTAAATGTACAAATACTGTTATATAAGGTTTCAGTTTCAAAAGGAAAAAAAAAAACAATTGGGACAGTGTGGAATATAAAAATAACGTATTTGTGTATTTATGTTCATGTAAATTGTCTCAGGGAATGGGATACAAGAACTCTTGAAAGCTTTTGATTATTATTGGGGAATAGAAATAGAAATTTTATGGGGAAAAGAGTCATGACATATATATTATATGTATATACACACAAGAGTACTTCAAAAAGTTCATGAAAAAATTGAATTAAGAAATAATACAAATCTTTCCATGACTTTTTGAAGATTCCTCATATGTATGTATTATGTATATATACATATTTGCTTTCAGTATTATGGAGATCTGCATATATTTTTTGTACTCATTTAAAATAATATGAGTAATGGTAGTTGCCTGGGTAAGGGAATAGTGAGCCATTTTATGGTGTCTTTAGATAGAGCTATAGTTTTTAAATCTTCCAAAATTGTTATTAAAAAATAGTTTCCTCTAGGTAGTTCAACTGGAGTGAGTAAAAATACTTCACTTTACATTTTATACCCTTTGGGGTTTGTTTGTTTGTTTTAGTTTATTACCTTTTGCAGGTATTCCTGTTAATAAAAAAACAAATATTAGACACTAGTGCTGAAGGAGAGAAACCTATCCTGTTGTTAATAAAAATTTTACACTTGAGAGAAGTAAAATTCCTGAACTTTCGAAAACAGGTTTTTATTCCCCAAAAGCCATGGATCAAAAGCAAAGAATGATTGTTACAAAATGAATTTGGCCAGTCACAGGGAAATAAATTGATTAAATGATTATTGATGACCCAATTGATGCTATTTTTTGGATAAGATTTGGTAACGTGATTATTAGAAGAATTTGGCATTTAAAAGATTGCTTTTTGGTAAAAATTTTTAATGGACTTACTTTTTCAAAGAAGTTTTAGGTTCACAGCAAAATTTAGTGGAAGGTACAGAGATTTCTCATGTACCTTCTGCCCCCACAAATGCATAACCTCTGTCATTATCAACATCCCCCACCAGAGTGGTACATTNGAGAGAAGTAAAATTCCTGAACTTTCGAAAACAGGTTTTTATTCCCCAAAAGCCATGGATCGAAAGCAAAGAATGATTGTTACAAAATGAATTTGGCCAGTCACAGGGAAATAAATTGATTAAATGATTATTGATGACCCAATTGACGCTATTTTCTGGATAAGATTTGGTAACGTGATTATTAGAAGAATTTGGCATTTAAAAGATTGCTTTTTGGTAAAAAAATTTTAATGGACTTACTTTTTCAAAGAAGTTTTAGGTTCACAGCAAAATTTAGTGGAAGGTACAGAGATTTCTCATTTACCCTCTGCCCCCACAAATGCATAACCTCTGTCATTATCAACATCCCCCACCAGAGTGGTACATTTGTCACAACTGATGAATCTACATTGACACATCATTATCAAGTAGAGTCCATAGTTTACATTAGGAGTAACTCATGGTGTTGCACATTCTGCAGGTATGGACCAATGTATAATGACAAGTAGCCACCATTATAGCATTATATAGAATACTTTCACTGCCCTAGAAATGCTCTGTGTTCTGCCTATTCATCCTTCTCTCCTCTTAACTACTGACGGCCACCTATATTTTTACTCTTGCTATAGTTCTGCCTTTTCCAGGATGCCATATAGTTCTAATCATACAGCATGTAGCCTTTCAGACTAGCTTCTTTCAATTAGTAATACGCATTTAAATCTTTTCCATGTCTTTCTGTGCTCTCTGCCCTTAACTACTGACGGCCACCTATATTTTTACTCTTGCTATAGTTCTGCCTTTTCCAGGACGCCATATAGTTCTAATCATACAGCACGTAGCCTTTCAGACTAGCTTCTTTCAATTAGTAATACGCATTTAAATCTTTTCCATGTCTTTCTGTGGCTTGATAGCTCATTCTCTGGAGAATTGAATAATATTCTATTGTCTGGATATTCCAAAGATTATTTATCCACTATCCTGCTGAAGGGCATCTTGGTTCCTTCCACATTTTGGCAATTATGAGTAAAGCTGTTACACACTTCATGTGCAGGTTTTTGTGTGGACATATGTGTTCAGCTCCTCAGAGAAAATGCCAAGGAACATACCGAATTGCATAGTAGAGTGAATCTTGGTTCCTTCCACCTTTTGGCAATTATGAGTAAAACTGTTACAAACTTCATGTGCAGGTTTTCGTGTGGACATATGTGTTCAGCTCCTCAGAGAAAATGCCAAGGAACATACCGAATTGCATAGTAGAGTGTGTTTAGTTTCATAAGAAACTGCCAAACGATAATCATCTTTGACGAGGTGTCTGTTTAAAGGTCTTTAGTTCATTTTTGTTTTCTTATTATTGATTTGTAAGTGTTCTTTTTATATTTTGGATAACAGTCCTTTATCAGGTATGATTATTGCAAATATTCTCTCACAATCTGTGGCTTATCTTTTCATTTTCTTGACAGTGTCTTTCAGAGAGCATAAACTGTAAATTTTAATGAAGTCCATCTTATCAATTTTTTCTATCCTGGATTGTGCCTTTGGTGTTATATGTAAAAAGTCATTGCTAAACACAAGGTAATCTAGATTCTTCCAATGCTATTTTCTAGGAGTTTTATAGTTTTGCGTTTTACATTTAGGTCTGGGATCCATTTTAAGTTAATTTGGGGGAAGAGTGTAAAGTCTTGGTCTAGATTTATTTTTCTGAATATAATGTCCCATTTTTCCTGTACATTTGTTGAAAAGATAATCTTTTCTCTGTTATATTGCATTTGATATTCTGTCAAAGATCAATTGACTTTATTTATGTGGGTCTGTTGGGCTCTGTATTCTGTTCCATTGATCTACATGCCTATTCTTTCACCAATACCACACTGCCTTGATTACTGTAGCTTTATACTAAGTCTTAAAAGTAAGGTAGTATCAGTCCTCAACTTTGTTCTTCTCTTTTAGTATTGTTTTGGCTATTCTGGGTCTTTTGCCTCTCTGTGCAAATGTTAGAATTAATTTGTCCATATCCATGACATGACTTGCTGGGATATTGATTGGGATTCCATTGAACCTATAGATTAAATTGGAAAGAAATGACATTTTGACAATATTGAGTCTCCCTGTTCAAGAACATGGGACATCTCTCCATTTAATTCTTTGACTTCTTTCATCAAAGTTTTGTAGTTTTCTTCAGATAGATCTTGTACATATTTTGTTAGATTTATACCTGAGCATTTAATTTCAGGGGGTGCTAAATTCCACTTGTTTATTGATGGTATATAAGAAAGCAATCAACTTTTGTATATTTTTGTATATACTGAAACTTTGCTATAACTATTTTTTGTTAATTATTTTGGAATTTCCACACAGTTGGTCATGTTATCTTTGAACAGAGAGAGTTTTACTTTGTCCTTGTCAATCTGTATATCTTTTATTTCCTTTTCTTATCTTATTGCATTATCTAGGTCCCTCAGTGTAATATTGAAAAGTAGTGGTGAGAGGGGACATTCATGTTTTTTTTTCCCCTAATATTAATGGAAAATCTGAATTTCTCACCATTAAACATGATGTTTGTATAAGTTTCCTGTAGATACTCTTTATCAAGTTAGGGAAGTCTCCCTGTACTCCTAGTTTGCTGGTTACATGGAGTTTAACAAATTAAAGCTAAATGATTATGCAACCAGGGGGAGTCTCCTTGACTATTCGACCAAAACTATTATTATCTCATAATAAATGAAAGGGCAAAGATCCTGAGAAGGCTAAGATCTGAGGCACTCAATGATAGCACCTGGGAAATGTCTGTAAACTTTCCCATCAGAACTCGAGAAGTTCTTCCCGTTCCCAAGTCTTATTACACATCCCATTCTTAATTTCAGTAAAATGCCCTGATTTTTTCTAATAAATAGCATTTTTTCACTCAGTTTAGACTGAGTTTGTCTCTTTCTGTTAATTATAAAAACATTAACTAATTCTATAAGAATCAACTTATTCTTTTAAAAATAGCTTTACTAAGACATAATTAATATACTATGCAATTCACCCATTAAAAGTGTACAATTTAATGTTTTTGAATTCATCATAGGATTATGCAATCATCACCACAATCTTATTTCAAAACATTTTGTCTACCCTAAAAGAAACTCCATTAACAGTCAATTTCTTATGCCACCTTTACCCCAATCCCTAAGCAACCACTAATCTTCTGTGTTTATATATTTGCATATTCTTGACATTTAATATAAGTGGAATCATACAGTGTTTGGTCTTTTCTGATTGTTTCTTTCACTTAGCATACAACATTACATGTTGTAGCATGTATCACTCTTTCATTCATTTTTCTTCTTTGTTAAATAATATTTTATTATATGAACCACAGTGTCATTGGGCCAGAGCTAGAGCAGAAACTTGTTTTTCCCAGAGTGACATCCCTAGTTTACTTACTGGTTGATACTGAGTGGGTGGAAGCCCTTGGACATCGTGGCTTGCCCTTCTGTACTTGGAACCTCCACCCTACCAGTGTGCTGGGACAGAGGTGATGGGCCCCAGGTGATGAATGTTTGGTTTGTTTCCAAACTTCGGCTATTATGAACAATGCTGATGTGAACATATATATATACAGGTTTTTGTGTGAGTATATGCTTTCAATTCTCTTGGGTATATACCTAGGAGTGGTATTGCTGTCATTTGGTAACTCTATGATTAATTTTTTAAGGAATTACCAAAATATTTTTCACAGTGACTGTACCATTTTACATTCCCACCAGCAATTTATGAGGATTACAATTTCTTCATGTCTTCCTCAACACCTATTATTGTCAGTCTTTTTTATTACAACCATCCTAGTGGGTATGAAATTATATCTCATTGTGGTATTGATTCACATTTCTTCAATAATTAATGACATTGAGCATCCTTTTATATGCTTATTGGCCACTTACATATCTTTTTTGGAAAAAATGTCTTTTGAAATATTTCACCCATTTTTTAATTGGTTTATCTTTTTATTATTTAGTTGTACAAATTCTCTATATGTTCTCTATGTAAGTCCTTTTTCAGATATGATTTGCCAATATTTTCTGCCATTCTTTGGGTTGTCTTCATATCTCTTGATGGTATTATTTGCAGCACAAAATCTTGATGTGGTCCCATTTATTTATTTTGTCTTTTGAAATTGTACTTTAGGTGTTTTGTTTAAGAAATATTTCTTAACCCAAGGTCAAAAAACTTACTGTAATCTGTTCTTCTGAGAGTTTTTAGTATTTTCTTTCTTTTGCATTTGGGCCTAAAATCCATTTTCACTTGCTCTTATGTGTTGTGTCCAACTTTATTCTTTTGCATGCGCTATGCTACTGTCTCAGTGCCATTTGTTGAAAAGACTATTCTTTCCCCATTGAATTATCTTGGTACCCTTTTCAAAAATTAATTAATGATAAATTCAGGTGTTTATTTCTGGACTCATTTTTATTGATCTATACATCTATATTTATGCCCATACTACTTGTATTGATTAATATAGATTTGCAGTAAAATTTTAAATTGGAAAGTCTAATTTCTCCTATTTTATTCTTTTTCTGTGTTATTTTGTCTGTATTGGGTTCTTTGCATTTTAATATAAATTTGCAAAAATGTAAGCTGATATTTTAACAGAGATCGTTTTGAATCTGTAGGTTAATTTGGAGAGCATTGCCATTTTAACAATAACACATTTTCTGATTGGTAAATGAGGATTATCTTTCCCTTTATGTAATTTTTTTGTAGTTTTCAGTGCACAGTTTTTATATATCTTTTATTAAATTTATATGTAAGTATTTTGTTCTTTTTGATGCTATTGTGAATTGTTTACTTTTTTAAGTAAAGACTTTTTTAAGGAGAGACTTTTTTAAAAGAATTATTTCAAAGGGGAGGAAAGGACTATTGCAATTGGGAGAATAAAACAACTACAGCAAGTGTCTCAACGATTAGGTGAAAACAGTTTTTCTTTCATTGGGAGGAATAAAGGAGGCTAGAAAGAATTTCCTGTGAGGAAGTGGGATAAAAGGAAGGAACAATGGGACAGCAACTCAGAGAATGTTTTATCCTGATCTCAACCTGTTTTCAGAAGAAACAATTTAGGAGAGGTTGTATCCTGGCTCAGGCTGAGGGTAGGGTGAAGTTTAGAGGTCTGTGAGAAGGAGAAAAACTCAGCCAAGGTTTGATAAACAAGGATTTTGTTCTGACTGATCAGTGAGAACAAGCCGTCCGGCAAATATTTATGAGGCAACAGATGATTCTTTGCAGCATCCGTGTCTGATCTTGTCCTTAGTGTACAAGAGGGCCGTCCATGAGTCTTATCTAAGTCATATGAGAAAGGTGTTTCTTTGCCTTCAGCCATTTCCAGAACGCAAAATGTGGGGGGTTTGCTTAACATGCTCCCCTTTATATTTATGACTGTTTTCCAGGATCAGAGGGTTCCTGTAAAATTCAACTTTGTCAACCCCTGGTACCATTCAGACTCCCATCCTATGTTGGCGGGTCTATGCATGGTTTGGGGAAAGTTTTCAAGTCTGCCCCACATCCTGCTCTGATTGCTTCTGAGTGGGTACAGCCCAATTCATGGAAAAGACCTTCTGAAACCTAGAGCTGACTGTGATCATGGGAAGACTCTTCATGGCTGTCTTTTTCCTCGGTTCTTTCTATTAAAATTCTGATTTTTCTGCAGTTTCGCTTGCCTCAGAGTTACCAGCCTCCTTGTAATTGCTTTCCACAATGATGCCCATTGTTTTTGACAAGACCCTTAGACATACAGTTCTCTATTCTCTGTTACAAATAAAGTCAGTGTCCTCAGGCTGAGCTGAGGAGTTTCTAATCCTTATGACCTGCTTTTCCACCTGGGCAGAACCACAGTGTCATTGGGCCAGAGCTAGAGCAGAAACTTGTTTTTCCCAGAGTGACATCCCTAGTTTACTTACTGGTTGATACTGAGTGGGTGGAAGCCCTTGGACATCGTGGCTTGCCCTTCTGTACTTGGAACCTCCACCCTACCAGTGTGCTGGGACAGAGGTGATGGGCCCCAGTATTTTTTACCTGCTG
>NW_007729046.1:6411-7846 GCF_000696425.1 Galeopterus variegatus | reverse complement strand
AGTTTACTTACTGGTTGATACTGAGTGGGTGGAAGCCCTTGGACATCGTGGCTTGCCCTTCTGTACTTGGAACCTCCACCCTACCAGTGTGCTGGGACAGAGGTGATGGGCCCCAGTATTTTTTACCTGCTGTATGTGGGATGCAGCTTCCTCACTACGAATGGGGGTGGAATAGGGGAAGAGAGACCTGGGTCTTCTTTGCCATACACCTGCCTTGGATAGAGCTTGTGGAGATAGGATGAGAAATGCCAGCAGCCTGCCCCTCTTGAGGCAGAGGGAGCCCTGTCTTCTAGACTGCACACCCTGGGGTAGGCTTTTGTAGTGTGGAGCTGGGAGGTGAAGGTGGGTAATGAAATGATCTTAGTTTGAATTCCACAGACTCTCCCTGTTCTTATCAATATTTGGTAGTTTTTCTTGAATAACTTTTCATGCATTTTCTTGAATAAATTTTCATGCATTTTCTGTGTGCCCTTAGGACAATTTCTCTAGTTTAAATAATTATTTAAAAAAAAATAGTTTCACCAGTTGAATTGCTTTTCTGTAGAAAATGCCCACTAACATCTTTATTCCATTCTTTTAAAAGTACCAGAGAAGTTTATTCTTCGGTTTCTTTAACTTTTTTTTTCCTTCTAGGCTTCTCTACTTTTATTTAAGTGGCTCCTATTTTTATCTCTTTCAAACTCTTCTTGAATTACTTACACATCTTCCAGCTTTCCTCTGCAAGGGCTGAAAACAGATTTCCCCCAACTTCTTTTCTGTGTTAACTATTGTTGGAGATTCATAGGGCATCAGTCTTCTAACTCTTCAGAATTCCACATGAAAATATTTATCCCTACCTCTAAACAGAACCATTTGGCATCTATATATCTTAAGAATTTATTGTTTTAAATTTTTTTATTCCTCTTTCTTTTTTTGCACTCATTTGCTACCTCAATGTATTCTAGTTAGAATGTAAGTTCCTAGGTTACAGAAACCAGACATACATCTCTCTCTTGGTACAATGGCTTGCACAGTGTCATGAAATAAAATCAGTATTAAATGCCTGATTTAGGTGATGACAATGTTTAAGTTAAAATTAAGCATGTGGTAGCAAAAAGAATCTTAACACCAAGTCAGAATTGACCTCAAGAAGAAATGGGTCCAGTACATAATAGTAAACAGCCTCCTCATCAAAAGTGGGATAAGAGTTCACTCATTCACAATTATTCATTTATCATAGATTTATGGAACATATATCACGAGAATGATATTGTTCCACCTTCCTAACAATAGTATGGTGATTTTTCAAATGAAACAATAAAGATTCTGGAGGGTTTTTTTTAACTATTAAAATGTATAGATACAATAGTATGTTATTCATGACAATTATTTTCGACAACATATAGTTTTCATGACAGCAACTGGAATAGGCACTTGCCGCTGCAATCCATGTGTT
>NW_007729046.1:1866-5334 GCF_000696425.1 Galeopterus variegatus | reverse complement strand
GGTACGGGGGCAACACTGAGGGTTGCGATCCGTTGCCGAACATGGAAAAAAGACAAAAGACAAAAAAAAAAAAATTTATGATAATATTTTACAAAAGACACTGGACTGGCGGGGGAGCAGGGTTGCGATCCGTTGCCGGACACGGAAAAAAGACAAAAGACAAAAAAAAAAAATTTTATGATAATATTTTACAAAAGACACTGGACTGGCGGGGGAGCTCCAAGTCAGACCTTACATACCTGTGGCCTTGGGTATGTCATTTAAGTTTCAGTCACATTCTCTTGAGGTATAATAGCATCTATCTAGTCAAATTTGCAGGAGGATCAAATGAAATTCATGTAAAAATATATGGAAAAATCAAAAACATCAAACAAGTCTTGGATGTTAGTCACTAACTGAATATATTCAGTTCAGTTATTAAATTCTCAGAGAAAAGCTGCGAAGTAAATATAAACTGTTTTAGAAGCCCGCACAATTATTTCCTCATTCCTGAATGGATGAACTCTTGACTTCTGAGTGATGACACATATAGAGAAAAACTAACACCTATTGGAGGACCCTTCTAATAAAACAATAGCAGGCATGAGAAGAGGAGCCAGAGGCAAAGCACTTAGGGCCAGAGGCATTTCTGTGTTGCTCTGGAGACACATTCAGTGCACAGAGAAGTGGGATTTTGGCAGAGAATAAGGAGGAGAGATTTCTCTATAAGTAGGTTCCTGCTGGATATGTGACATTTCTGTTCATTACTCACCCACTTGGTAGGTTTGATTACTGCTGTGGCCTGAGAGTCTCTGGAGGAAAAAAAGGAAATAGATGGGCCGAAGACCTTTGATGTATTAGAGTACAATAAATAGCAGCAGAAAAGAAACTGCTGTCTGAGAAGTGTGGGAGAGTAAGTGGTTAACACATGTTCTGACAAGTTCTGCTGCTGCTTGAAGAATTCCACACTAGCATTTTCAGAAAGGCACAGTGTTGTTAATTTCCTGGAGAAATGAGATACTGTCATACCATTTTTTCCAAAGAATAGTTAGATAGGAGGGGTGGTATAAATCAATAACAAATTAATTATGATAGTCCTTAAATAATAGTAGCTTATAACTTCATGTGTATTTTCATTTACTCATTACAACAATAACAGATAGGTATTATAATCTCTGTTTTAGAGATGAGAGAGTTTAAATACCTTGACTAAGGTTGAACAGTTTATAGGTGGTGGGTTAGGATTCAGATCTAGATGATTCTAATTCCAGATGTTGTGTTCTTTGGATACATCCTTGATTCCCAAACACCAATCCTTACATCAGTGTTTCTTCATGTCAAAATTTTCACAGGTTTTGTTATCTTTCAAAAGAATTCATGACTAAATGTTGGGTAAATCTTGATGGCAAAATTAAAAGTTGAAAATTGCATATCTGCTCTTTCTTATTGTATTGTAAATTTTTGAATCATGAAATCCAGGCATCTATATACTATATTGCTTATATAGGTAAATGAATAAACAAATATTAAATGCTGATAACATTGTATCACTGAAAAATATTAGTCTGATATAGGGGCCAAGTTTTTCTTTTATATCCAAATGTTTAAGTCATTTATAATCTCAAAACTTATTAAAACAATAAATATATTAAAAATATATGAAGAAAGCTTAGCATTAAGCTTTATTTTAAAATTATTGATATTTAAAGCATTTGCTGTTACAGGATGACTCTCACTAATTGTGAAAACCAGAACCACCTGCCACAGGCAGATATCCTTTGAGGAAGCATGCCTTCTTTTTAGTTTGGGTGCACCACGGCATTTTCTAGGGTTCTTTCCATGAATTTCTCCTCTTTGTGTGCTTTCACTGGGGCCTTTATCCAATTTGTGTCTGAAAATATTAGAATGGTTGCTTGGAAACGCTGAAGTTGGAAATTTATGAGCTTTCAGAAGGTTGCATTGAAGTGTAGGGGTAGCATATGGTGATATGACATGTTTTGTTCCCTAGCCAAGGAGAAGGGTAGCCTTCTGTGATCTCTCTAATTATTTCATAGCACTTTAGATGCCAAGCTGAATTTAGAAAACAGCAAGGCACCAAGGCTAAGGAAAAATAGAATGTACTTTTTGTTTCCAATATTTGTAACCAAAGTGTTTGTTGTTCATTTTTTAAAAAAATAGGAATAGTTATATAAATCTGAAAGCAGAGGAAAAGTTTTACCTAGAAGATGAAATTAAAGGCTTATTATTTTGGCTGAAATGGAAAGGAAGAAAGAAAGCTTATTACTGTGGAAAGAAAAAAGGCAGCACTGAAATGAAAATATTTTATAAGAAAGGGTATGGTCCTAAAAGTAAATTTTAACACATTAAAGTTTATTTAAAAACTATATATTGAAGAGAATTCAAAAAATTTTTTCAACAACTCAAGAGGATTGTGGAAATTAAGAGACAGAGTTTAAAAAAAAACACAAATAAAAATGAATTAATAAATAATTAAGAAATCAAAACCCTCACAATGCATAGGTCTTCATTTATGTTATGATGTCAACTTGGTCTTAGGGGAAACATCATGAAAATTTTGGGTGAATGAGTTAAATCATCCATTTGTTTTCTCATTCTAACAGTGTTCATCAAGAGCTGAATCATTTTTCCAGGAACCATGTTAGCATTTAGGGATAAACGAACAAACAAACAAGCTTGAGAGACACAAGCACTTAAACCAGTGTGGAACCCGACATGGAAAATCAATAATACAAACATGCTAGGGGCTTTGTGAACATCCAGGGATACTTAGCATAGTCATGGAAAATTAGGAAGACTTCAGAGTAATTTCTGTAAGAATCCCAAACTATCAGTGTTTTAACATGGTAGAACTCTTTCTTTCTCATGGATTTCTATATTTTTGATGTATTTGGTGTGGCCCTTTTCACTTGGGGTGTTAAAGACTTCCATCCTATGGCTCTGGCATCTCCTAGGTTCTCACATCCTGTGCACCAGACAGGCATTTGGTAACAAGAGGGAGTGGAGGTCTTATTTTTATGAGTCAGGCCTGGAAGTGAGTTATAGTTTATTGGCCACAACTCAGTTATTTGGCCACATTTAACCTCAAGAGGAGGTAAATGAGGAGGAATGAGAAATAAATTTGTTGAAAGACTAGCCTGCTTAAGACATAGCTTTCATCTTGGCTGAGCCTTAAAGATATCTGGTATCCAGGTAAAGAAGATGGGGAAGGACATTCCAGAAAGAAGGAATACCAGGATAAAAGACAGTAAAAAAACATTTGGGGCATGTTAAAAACCAGTGTTGTTGAAGTATAAATTGCATATTAGAATTAATGAAAGATGAAGTTTCACATCTGATGATTTTTCCTCAGCTGCACACTTTCCAATATGCCTAGCTGTCCATTTGACATTTATCCTCTGATGACTCAAAGACACATTATATCCAACCTGTACAAAACCAATTCCAGAATCTTCCACTCTATTTCCTAGC
>NW_007729046.1:0-1125 GCF_000696425.1 Galeopterus variegatus | reverse complement strand
CCTAGATCCTGCATATGCTAAATCCAAATTTGCTTAATATTTTCACTTCTTTCCAATTTCACTTCACCACTCCATGCTAACATCATCTACTGCCAGGTTTATCACGATACATGCCTGACTCATCTCCACATCTATTTTTCCCTCCTTTCAATCTGTTATACCCAGTGGTCCATTTGGAATCAAACCCATTACCACCATGATGATATGCCTTTACTGGGTGCTCACTAGACATTATTCCACATATACCACATTAATTGTCTCATTTAGTCCCCACAGAGTCCTAAAAGGTAGGGCCTGTTCACATTTCATTTTATAAATGGAAACTTAGGCTTGAAAGGTTTAGGTGGCTTGCCCAAGTTTCCACAGCTATTAGGCAGAGTAACTTTTTAAAACATCTAGGCAATCTGCCTCCTGAGCCTGTGTTGTAAATCACTACACTATATTTTCTCTGTGTGTCAGCATTTAAAATAAATATTTGTTGAATGAATGAAGAAAGAAAGAAAAAGTGTCAGATTGGCAAGTGCCATGTAAAATGGAGGGTCTTGTGAACACATTCTATCCTGTCTACATGGTAAAAAGAGACCATTAAACGATTTCAAGAAAACAGTGAAATAATTAGATCTGGAGATTTCAAAGATGTCTTCATTATATGCACCCAAGATGGAATGGAAGAGGAACAGTTTCAAAGTGGAGAGTAATTCCATTANATGTGCATCACCTGGTCCAGACTTTATATTGGTGAATAAAGTCTTTTATGTAGAGGGACTGACCCAATAAAGTTCTTCAAGAAAAGGAAATTGTTTTCTTCACCCTCTTGACATTCCATCCGAAGGTGACCTGGATATGAAAGAGAAATAAGTGTAAATTTAATACAGTGTTGAGTTTAAAAGAATAAACGCAGCCATAAAGTATTAAAATATAAGAATACCATAGCCAAGCTGGGGGACCTTATTTTGGTGACTTTAGAGGATAGAGAAAAGCCAGTGAAGATGTTTAATTTTCCTTAAGTTTTGCTTATTTTGCTGAGTTCTGGTCAGAGATAATGATTCTAAATGATCCCAAATAAAGTCTAAAATTTGGTTAAATAAGAGTTTATATGCAAGTGGGGATTAGAATAGCATACAG
>NW_007729045.1:262298-262984 GCF_000696425.1 Galeopterus variegatus | reverse complement strand
TTATAGTCAAACTGGCAAAGCTCAAAGACAAAGAGAGAATCCTAAAAGCAGCAAGAGAAAAATATCAAGTCACATGTAGGGGAGCCCCCATCAGACTAACAGCCGACTTCTCAACTGAAACTATACAGGTGAGAAGAAAATGGGATGACATATTCAAAATTCTAAAAGAAAAAAATTGCCAGCCAAGAGTACTACACCCAGCAAGGCTATCCTTCAGAAATGAGGGAGAAATAGTGTATTTCCCAGATAAACAAAAACTGCAGGAGATCATCAACACACAGCCAGCCCTCTAAGACATTCTCAAGGGAGTCCTGCATCTAGAATCCAAAAAACAATAATCACTACCATGAACACACAAGAAAGGACAAAATGCACTAGTAAAACACAAATGCAAGTGAGAAAAAAAATCTTATCACCTCAAAAAACCAACAAACATCAAAGACTAATAAAAAGGGAAGAAAGGATCAAAAGATATTTAAATCATTTAAGCAAAAAGCAATAAAATGACAAAAGTAAGACAATACCTCTCAATAACAACACTAAAGGTAAAAGGATTAAACTCCCCACTCATTCAACACATTTTCATCAATCGGCTGTACTCATCTTTCCCCAAATCACCAACCCAACAGCTGACCTGGCAGATCCTCACTTAATGCAAGCTCAATTAAATATTGGCCCAAGCCAAT
>NW_007729045.1:258354-261672 GCF_000696425.1 Galeopterus variegatus | reverse complement strand
GCAAGGCTATCCTTCAGAAATGAGGGAGAAATAGTGTATTTCCCAGACAAACAAAAACTGCAGGAGATCATCAACACACAGCCAGCCCTCCAAGACATTCTCAAGGGAGTCCTGCATCTAGAATCCAAAAAACAATAATCACTACCATGAACACACAAGAAAGGACAAAATGCACTAGTAAAACACAAATGCAAGTGAGAAAAAAAATCTTATCACCAGTAAAACACAAATGCAAGTGAGAAAAAAAATCTTATCACCCCAAAAAACCAACAAATATCAAAGACTAATAAAAAGGGAAGAAAGGATCAAAAGATATTTAAATCATTTAAGCAAAAAGCAATAAAATGACGAAAGTAAGACAATACCTCTCAATAACAACGCTAAAGGTAAAAGGATTAAACTCCCCACTCATTCAACACATTTTCATCAATCCACTGTACTCATCTTTCCCCAAATCACCAACCCACAGCTGACCTGGCAGATCCTCACTTAATGCAAGCTCAATTAAATATTGGCCCAAGCCAATGAGAAACAGCAAAGCCAGAGGGAAGCCATGAGGATCAGACCAGCCCAGGTTCCCCAAAGCAGCCTGAGTAGGACCCAGTCTCTAGGGAAAGCTGAACCCACAGCTTGCTGGTCTGGCTAGTCACAGAGAGAATCTTCCCACTCTGGGGTCTTCTTTTTATAAAAGTTTCCAGAGTGATCCTTAATTTGGGATTTTCTCAAGAAGAGTACTTGACGATAGCTGAGCGCTCACTCTGAAAAATACATAATCATTACTCATAGTCAGTGGGTTCTGATGTCTATTTTCTAGGTCCCTGCTAAGGACCTGTAGGTAAGCCTTAACCAGCATAGCCAGTGGTAATCCCTGTCTAGGTTACACTTGTGTATTCCCCGAAGCTCGTAGTTTCTCTGGCATGTCTTGTTTCAAAATGTCGAGCCTGACCTCAGAGTAGTTCTTTGCATTTCTTAATGAGCCTCTCCAAGTGTTAACTTGAGAAATATGATGTTATGCACTGATTCCCACAGAAAGCTTTGTTTCCCTCATGTGTTCTGCAAAATCCTGGTTAAGGACAGTGGCTGCCTGAAGCTGCAGCTCTTTGCCCCACTCTGACCCGGTTCCCTGTAAGGTCTGCATTGTCTGTACAGGATCTAAATTATTTTGTATTCCCTGGGAGCTGGAGGAGTGTTCTAAACCCTTTTGCATGGGAAGAAGTTACTCCTTCCTGGAGTTTAAGCTGTAAGTGGCCCACCCATGGCATGGTGCATGACACTGCTTTGCAACACCGCCTAACATCTTCCCAGGAGCATAAACTACTGCGCCTGCCTAAATTCTGATTATTCCCTTACAGCTCTCTTGATTCATGACATCCATGGGCTTCCTTCATTTGACTTGATTTCCCTCACTGCAGGCTCAGAGAAAAATGAGACATTTCATAAAATGACAAGAATTCTTGGTTTGGAACCACTAAGCATTTCATGTAGTAAAATCCATGTACAAAGTCACTTGTTCTACTGCTAATATGGTCACTCTGTGGGTTAAATCTTGGTCCCCATCCTTTGGGGGTGTAGAGGTGGCTGAGATGGGTCAAGCTCCTACCCCACCAGTGGGTAGGTGTGGCTGTGGCTGGTGGTCCTATCTCACCAGCCTGGATTCATTGCAGGCGTGGCTGTGAAGATGGGCGGAATGGGTATCCGAGGCCATGCTGCAGAGCCCCGCACCAGGATCTGTTATTGTCTTTTCCACGTCCCAATGAAGCGTGTGCCTCTCTAAATATAAAACCAAGGGGACTATTACACTTGCTCGATGCCCGGAGACACATTGTCGTCTCTCCTCACATCTGAGTGTTTCTCTAATGAGGACGCATCTTGTCATCAATGAGTTCAGGTACACTTGCATCTCTTTGCTCCCTTGAAACCTCTAGGTGAATTGACGGGCCACAGGTGGTATGGCTTAGGACAGAAGAAACACGGTAATCTTAAGGACTAGTGCTCATGGATGCCCCTCTGGCTCCCTGCTTTTGTGTGTATTACCCCACGCAGCCTTCACAAGTGACCTGTGAGGCAGGCTCACCAGTGAAAAACACGGTGATGTTTCCACGTGTCAGACAAAGAAGCCTAGAGTCAGAGAGGGTAAGTCACTTGCCCAAATTCACACAGCTAGTATGTGGTTGATGTGGAACTTGAACTCAGATTTCACTGTAAGCTGAACGCTTAAACGTGAGCTATGAAGCCTATTCATAAAATGTAGCTATGAAATATCAGGCATGCTCCATGAGCGTTGTGCTCAAAAGCCATCTTTGCTCCATTACTTTTCTCAGGCGGCCATAACAAAGCGCCCCAGACTGGGCGGCTTAAACCTCATAAACGCATTTTCTCCCAGTGTTGGAGGCCGGAAGTCCGAGATCAAGGTGCCAGCAGGGTGGGTTCCTTCTGAGGCCTCTGTCCTTGCCTGTAGATGGCCGTCTTCTCCTGGTGTGTTCACACGGTCGTCCCTCTGTGTGTGTCTGTGTCCAAATCTCTTCTTATAAGGACACCAGTCAGATTGGATTAGGGCCCCACCCTAATGACTTCATTTTAACTTAACTTTGTTAAATACCCTGTCTCCAAATACAGTCACATTCTGAGGGACTGGGGACTAGTAGGGCTTCAACATAGGAGTTTTGGGAGGACCCAACGCAGCCAGTAACACCTGCATTCTCTTTTTCTCCCTCACAGGGGTGGTAGCTTCTACCTTATTTTCATGGGTTTATTTCTAATCCTCTATTGTAACAACATGGAGCTGTTCATGTTGAAAATAATGAAATCATTAGAGGTCAGACCATTTTTCTCCCTCTGAACATATTGAAATTGAACCATTTTATCTGGTCACGTGGATGTTGAGTCTGGGTCAAGAGCTGGTAACGTGGCCACTTCGACAATGTTCTTGTGCCTGCAGTGTGTTAGGCCAGAGGTGTCTGAAAGCAGACATGTGGCATTTTCCTTGTGCTATTCAATACATCTCCTCCCCTGCACACAAAAACGCATGCACACATACCAGTATCTTCCAAAAGGTGTCCTGTGCAGCACATCCTGTGAAAGGAATTTAATAACTCATGGAGGGAAAAGTTTTTTATTTTTATTTAATTTGATTTTTTTTTTTGATCTTTTGTCTTTTTCCGTGTCCGGCAACGGATTGCAACCCTCAGTGTTGCCCCCGCACCGGACCGGGGACCGGCAATGGGATCGCAACCCTCGGTGTTGCTCCCACACCTCGCTCAGCCAGTGAGCGGGAACCGGTCTGTATGTGGGATCCGAACCCTCGGGCGGGAGCGCCGC
>NW_007729045.1:255956-257293 GCF_000696425.1 Galeopterus variegatus | reverse complement strand
AGGTACTGTGGTCTCTGTCACGACTACTCAACTGCTGTAGTGTGAAAGCAGCCATAGACACCATCTAAATAAGTGGACATGACCTGTCCCAATAAAACTTTATTAACAAAAACAAGGGGCGGGGCAGATTTGCCTAAGGGCTGCAGTTTGTTGACTCCTGTCTTAGAGTACGGAGTATTTTTCACACATGGAGTTCCTTTTTAAAGGATTGTTCATGTTCCACAGAATACACAGTGGAACTTGGGACCTTCCCACTATTCTGTGTGCTTCCTGGTTGTGTGGATGTCATCAGATGAGGAAAAGCTATTTTTGAGATTCATCTGTGGACTTGGATAAATCATCCAGGCTCTTATTCAGAATTTTTCCTGCATAATCTAACTCATATGGCACGGGAAAAATTACCCAGAGAGGGCCTGTGTGTGGGATTTTTCAGAACTTGAGGCTCACTATCATGGTATTCAGTAACTCCAGAGAAAGCATGCATTACAGAGAACCTATTTTTTCTTCTTTCACGTTAGTCGTTAGTCATTTTTGCCTTGTCCCTCAGGCCTGTGTTTACATGTGTATTTGAGGAGGGTGAAAAGGGGGAGAAAGGGTTAAAGGGCAGAGGGAATATTTCATTGAGGTTTACATTTGTCGGCTACTTTCACGTACATTTAAAAAGTGTTTAGTCTTTGACTTTAAGCTGATAGCTCTGAATTCATTTTGGACAGAGAATTTTGAGAAAGGGGGACTGTTTGTATTAAGACTGACGTGGATATAGTCTTTCAAGGTGCTAAATTTGTGCTGACTTGGTCCAAAACACAACCGCATCTGGTTATGTCTGGTGTCGACTACTCCAAAAATGTCCTGAATTCCAGACAACCTCTTGGGCTTAGAAATAAAAGTCATTAATCCTGCATTTGAATTTAATATTTGAAATTTTATCCTAATCTTTTTTTTTTCTTCCACATGAGTTAACTTTTGAAACGTTGGAAAGAAACATGAGTTCCCCCCCCCCCTTTTTTTTCTTTTTAAGGGAACATTCTTGACAAAAGAGTATAAAATTAAACTAGGTTTGACCTTTTGAGTTTAGCAGATTTTCCACCTGGTCGGAGCAGGAAATGGGCTTCTCAGTAGGAAGACGGCTCCTTCCCCCCATTTCTGGAAAGGAACCCTGCGTGCATTCTCGAGGCTGTGTGCTTCTTGGCTGCACTGAGAAGTGACTTTCTCATTGACGGTTAATTTGATAAGTGGTGAGATTGAGCGTCTGGGTAAATGATCCAGTGCAGAGAACGGTTCCAGCCAGCCCCAGTTCAGTCTCATCAGAAATATTTAAGCCCCCCTCTTACCACCAA
>NW_007729045.1:252266-255426 GCF_000696425.1 Galeopterus variegatus | reverse complement strand
GGTTCCAGCCAGCCCCAGTTCAGTCTCATCAGAAATATTTAAGCCCCCCTCTTACCACCAAAAAATGCACATAATTCTGCAGGAATCTCACACGTGGGTGGATAGGGCTAGCTTGGGTTTCATCTGCTCGGGGGCCAACTTCTTTCTGGCATGAGGGTGCAAGCTTGGGGCACAGACCCAGCCACTAGGATATTTCAACTGATCTGGTAAATGAGTATCTGGGAAAGGAGGGGTCTGATGGCCTGTTGGTGGGCAGGAGGTGGGAGGAAGAGGGAGAAGAGAGAGGTCGTGGGGGAGAGAGGGGGATGGCCCCTTGGAGGAATGGGGGACTTGAGGTGTTGCGACTCAGAGTCAGGGGCTTGGGAACATGCCTTTGATGTGTGGCACAGATTGCTGGGGTGAGGGGAGTCCAGCGGGCAGAGGACAGGGCTCCCTCAGGGGACGTTCTCTCCGTCTGCTCCTAAGGGGGTCTGCTAGTTCAGACAGCCCGGGCTTGTGCCTTGCCCCCACCTTTCACTTAGTGAGTGACTTTAGAGAAGCCACACTATCTCTGGAGGCCCCAGCCTCCTCCTGTGTGAAGTTGGAAGGAAATAGCACCTGCCTCCGAGGGCTGTGCTGTGGCTTGAACGAGAGGATGCCTTTCATCATCAGCCCAGCAACTGGCATCCAGTGACGGGCTTCGAAAGTGACACCCTTACATGACTAGAGATTATTTTTACTCTCGGATTTATCGTGTTCACCAAGGCAAAGGAAAGGGGGCCCTTGCCTTTACCACCCCCCGTCCTTCTGTGACCTGCTTTTCCTCTCAAGGGTGGTCTCTGCTCACTCCACCCTGATGTCACTGCCTAAAAATGCCAGCGTGGGCGCGGGGACAGAAGGGACAGGCGGTGTGGTTCCTCCTGGCCACTGAACCCCAGGGCAGCCCTGGCTTCAGCTCAGGCCTTCCAGGGCTCCTTCCCAGCGGAATTTATGACTCCCTCGGCCAGGCCTGGTTTGCTCACTCCAGAAATAAAGCAGAGAGGCCACAGCCTCGCTGTCCTTATCCTCCCTGATTTGTCAAGTGACAGACAACTCGGGTGGAGGGATACCGTCCATGCAGACCTGGGTTCCCAGGTGGAGTTTGCCATCAAACAGCCATGGGGCATTGGGCCTCAGTTTCCTCACCTGGGAGAGAGGGGTTTGGATCAGCAGATGTGGGAAGGCTTGTCTGTGTCGCTGATTCTATTTTAGGCAGGTGGAATGAGTGTTTCCCTATGTGCAGGACTGATCTCAGGAGACGCACATACAAGCATGCTGAGCTTTTACTTAAATAATTCTGCAGGGCTGGGGCTAGGGTGGGGTGGCTGAGGCCTTGGGTGCAAGATTTAAGGGGACACCAAAAATCCCTCAGTCATCGAGGTAAATAATATTTCTGTGCAATATTTAAAAAAACAAAATGCAAAAAGAAGTGATGATAACAAAATACCAAAATTTTGAATAAAGGCAGGGTCTGTATTATTGAATTTTTTTTCTTTTGCCTCAGGCAATATGTCATTATGCACTATAAAAAACATTTCTAACACATTTAACCCATGACTTCCCAGATGCTGCTGCCTAAAAAATGACCACTTTATAGTTTAAAAAGTGAGTTCATTCCAAAAAGAAAAGGAAAGGCTAGCTAGTGTGTGCAATTGGTGGTGTGTAGATAAGGCAAGAGGTTGCAATGACGGGCAGAAAAAGAGCAGTTCAGGGAGTGTCAGGTGGGGGAGAGCTGGCAGGTCAGGGGGTGAGGCAGACCCCCAGTGACTCTTTAATTCCCCTTCCCAGGCATGGGAACCATGTTTGTATTATAAGTGTCCACCCTCCTGACCACAGTTGACTGATAAAGTCAGAGCCCCTGTGGAACCTGAGCTGAGATGGTGCCGCTATGGGGAGACCCACACATTTGTGTCCTGGGCATGGCCATGCTTTGCTCTGTGGGCAGAGAAGCACAGGTTGCTGGCCTGTGGATAGAGACCAACACTATGGGGTGGGGGCTTCCACTCCCCATACAGCCTGGCCCGCAACTTCCACAGACACCCGTGTCTGTGGATTGACGTGAACTGGTTGGACTGAGTTTCTTTCCCTTAAAATAAAACAGCCCCAACCAATATAACAAGGAAGGAAAAAATAACCTACTAGGGTCTCAGGGAGCAAAAGACCAGTTTTTCACCCAGTGGTCCTCAACTATGGCTGCATCTTAGAAACACCAGAGGAACTTTAAAAAATACCCATGTCTGGGCCCCACCCCAAACTAACTAAATCAGAATCTGCCGTGTTCTGAATGTTGGTGTCTCCCCAGATTTGACATTTTGAGACCTATCTCCAGTGCAATGGGATTAAGAGGCAGGGTTTTTAGGAGATGATTAGGTCGTGAAGGTGGAGCCCTCACCAGTGGGATCAGCACCCTCATAAAGGAGGCCCGAGGGAGTGCACGTGCCCCTTCGTCATGTGAAGACATGCAGGAGGCCCCATCTGTGAGGAGCAGGCTCTGAATCTGCCGGCGCCTTGGTCTAGGACTTGCCAGACTGCAGAACTGTGAGCAACGCACTTCTATCGTCTGTAAATGACCCAGCCTAAGGTGTTCTGTTACGCGGCCCCAATGGACTGAGACAGATCCCTGGGAGGTGGGGCCCAGGCATTTGCATTTTGAAATGTCCCCAGGTGAGTCTGACCACAGGGGCACTCACAGATGTGAGCATCGGCCTCACCTGTTGGTGCCCTCTCACCTTTTACTCCAGCCTTCCTCTCACCATGGAAACACCTCTGTTGCTGTCTGGAGGTGGAGTCCTGTTCCACATCTGGGAGGACTGTGTGTCCTTGGGCAAGTCATTTCTCTCTCTCTCTTCGACCTTCAAGTTTCTTGACATGCAAATTGGCTCATCCAATTCTGAAGTTGAGGCCAGGCATTTTAATTAGATTTATCTTTCTAATCTAAGATAATTAAAGATAATCTAAAGATTTATCTTTCTAATCATTTGATTAGATTTATCTTCTAATCAGATTTACTGAGCACCTGCACCTGCTCTGGGGACCCAGCAGGAACAAGACAGGCGGGAATCCTCACGCTCTCAGAGCTTCCTGAAGTGGAGCCTGAGACAAGGATCCGAACCTCACAGAGGTGATCCCAGAGGCCTGGTTA
>NW_007729045.1:229163-252054 GCF_000696425.1 Galeopterus variegatus | reverse complement strand
CTGAAGTGGAGCCTGAGACAAGGATCCGAACCTCACAGAGGTGATCCCAGAGGCCTGGTTAGGGGGTGGGAGGGGTATGGGGGAGGGAAAGGGTCTGCACAGGTCACACTGAGGAGCAGGTCACCACTGCTGGGTGTCACTGGGCTTGTCTTCCTGGGAACCTTAGGGGGACTGTATTGAACCCGCCTCAGGCTGTGCCACTGGGTGTGAGGAAGCTGGGCCCCTTGCCCATCTGCTCCTGTAATAGTGGGGAGGATGTCTTTGGGGGTGTTAACTCCAGACATTCACCCCTGTCCTGAGCAAGCCCTGGAGGAAGCCTCAGCAGAGTTGGGTGAGGAAGGTGCAAGGGCCCAGGGCACTTGGGTGAAGCACCCACAGCCCCTGCTTGTGGGCAGCGGGGGGCCATTGTGGCTACAGGGAGGTGAGTGTGGTCTGTGTAGGGGGATTAAAATCAAGAGCCATGAGCCTTGATTTTTCAGCTTTTCCTCCAAGTGGCTGAGATGGAGCCAATGGAAGGTACCGAGTGGGTCTGCATGTGCTGAAGGTACCTTTCCATGGTGAGCCCCTGGCAGTAGTCACGGTGTTAGGAGGGGCATGGAAGGGGTCACCCTTTGGGTTCAGAGGCTGGGACAAAACCTGGCTTCCTTGCTGGCCACAGATGAGCTTCCCAGCTCCAGGGTACCGTGGTCAGCCTCGAGGGTGGTTATCTGCCTGTGGCTTGGAAAGGAGGGAGATGGAATATCTGTGGATGGAGATGTTCGGGAAGCGGATCACGCCTGAGTTGGTCAGCAGAAGTTGTGGGGGAGAAACAGTCAGAGGGAGGGGTGAGATCTGGCGTCAGGACCCCTCCCGCGGTCCTCACCATGACTCTGTTCTCTCAGGATGTCCTATTACCAGCCAGCACCTCAGACTTTGCACTGATGTCCTCTTTCTGCTCAAGGATGTGAAAAGCAACCCTTCCCTGGGGAAGTTCTGGTTAGTTTTTTGCAGGATCTTCTTCCCATGGCTTGAGGATGACCATAATCTGGATGTGCCCTTCCCTCTGGATGGTGCCTCTCACCACANGTACCGTGGTCAGCCTCGAGGGTGGTTATCTGCCTGTGGCTTGGAAAGGAGGGAGATGGAACATCTGTGGATGGAGATGTTCGGGAGGCGGATCACGCCTGAGTTGGTCAGCAGAAGTTGTGGGGGAGAAACAGTCAGAGGGAGGGGTGAGATCTGGCGTCAGGACCCCTCCCGTGGTCCTCACCATGACTCTGTTCTCTCAGGATGTCCTATTACCAGCCAGCACCTCAGACTTTGCACTGATGTCCTCTTTCTGCTCAAGGATGTGAAAAGCAACCCTTCCCTAGGGAAGTTCTGGTTAGTTTTTTGCAGGATCTTCTTCCCATGGCTTGAGGATGACCATAATCTGGATGTGCCCTTCCCTCTGGATGGTGCCTCTCACCACACTCACCCACTGGACTCCTCCGATCTGGGCAGCTGGCCTTCTCCACATGCCAGTGGCCCAGAGCCCTCTCTCGTCTCTCCTGGAAGGCGCCCTTTGCCCATCAAGGCTGTTCAGATTCCATGGACAGTCACTTCCAGAAGTTCTTTGACAACTCCACCCCTCCTGAGCTCTGACTTATCTCAGAACCTCTGCCATTTGGAGTTGATTCAGTGTAACTGGTCTCAGGCCCTTTAGCTGTACTAGTAGTGACTTTTTTTTTTAGGAAGGACATTTTATTGGTATAACTTCTTTGGAAGGGCCAACACTTCATTCCATAGTGATCCCTGTGGCTCTGATAAGGCTGGCCCGTGGATGGTGTATGCCCCAGTCCTGGTGGCTCAGAGTTCTCCATCCCTTTCCCAAAATAACAGGTCCAGAGATAGACATGGGACCATCCCCGGACACCCCCAGTCTTCCCCAGAGCTCTGGGGGAAGTTGTGCCCCTTCTCCAAGACTCCAACTTTTATGGATTGTGAAGACCTGTGCTGCCAAGGACTGTATTTACTTGAGATCAAAATCAAGATTCCTGATAGTGTCAGGGGCACCCCAGATCCAAGCGTGACTGAGACAGGCCCACCCCATTGTGGGAACCAATCATGGCCTTTTCAGTTTTGCTGGTATGACACGTGCTTCTGGCACTTGCATCGGGGGGTCCCAACTAATTCTCCAATTCGCACTAAAAAGCAATGAACAAGGGGTTATTCTGGGGAGGGGTGCTGGGACAGCAGACTCCAGGGAAGGGACAAATGTTCAAGCTTCAGGAAGGCAGAACCTGGCCCATGTCAGCAGCACGGCACCTGAGTGCAAGGCATTCGAGAGGCGGCCGTCCCCACCCTGGCCCCCATGGGTTTCCATTCCACTCTGAAGTCCAGGGAGGAACTGAGGCCCAGCATGCATCCCACCCAACCTGCAGCTGGAGCTGGACACACCGCCCCTCAGGGCCCTCCAGCACTGGGAGGGAGAGTCACCGCCCCCAGGGAGAGGGTGACTCAGGGAGGAGGGGGCTGAGTAGACACCTGCCACCATCCACTTAAGTGGGGGAAAGGACAGCATTAGCAAGTGACGGTCGGTACTGAACACCCCAAAGGACTCTTGCTCAACAGCTCGGCATAGGTGGCTCCTGCTGTGGAAGGAATGGTGGGTCTGGAGTCAGGACTTCAGGTTGTGAGTGTGACTCTTCCCCCAGGGCCCTTGCTGGAGGTGGGTGTGTCCTTTACCTGGGCCTTGTCCCACCCACCAAATAAATGAGATCATCGTCCTGTTGCCCTGTCAGAGCTCCGGGATGAGCAGGTGCGATCAGGGCTCAGCCTGTGCACTGCAGTCATGTGGAAGCCTGTTTGTTACCAGCGCCGATCTCCATCCATCCGAACAGCCGCCTGATTACAAACAACTCGCTTCCTCTGATCGCGATGGTGGCTGACGGGGTCCAGTAGGGAAGGTTAACTTGCAACAGGAAATGTCCTGCTGAGTAATAGAATTCTGTCTTGAACCAGGGTACCTCAGTTTTGAAAGCCTGAGCTCCCCCTTGAGAAACACAAGAGCCTCAGTCTCTCCTTTGACATTAAGTGAAATACAGAATAAAATACTGTGACAAAATCAACCAGAAATAGGTAGCTGAAGGAGTCTTTGTGTTCAAGCAGCAAGTGGCATTCTTGGGGATCCCAACATCCCCCTGTAGAGGAGGTCTCTTCTTCCTTAAGACGATCATGTTTTGGAATTATTGTGTAATTCACAGTCCCTTTATTTTTTAGTGTTAAGAGTAACGAAGTGCTGGGGTCTTGGCTTCAAGGTTGAACCCCGTTGCTGCCAATTATTTTGAGTAGCCTCAGGTAATTTCCTTTACCTCTGGAGCCTCAGTTTTCCCATCAGTAAAATGGAAATAATAATGGCCTCCCCTATCAGATTGAGTTAATACATCCAAAGCTATCAGAACAGCTTGGCACATAGGCAGGAAGCAGGAAGTCTGAGCTATTATTACTGCTCTCAATTAGTGAAGATGTGGACACATTTCTAGCACTTTAAATGTCTAAATTGTGTGTGCTCTCTCTGGAATAAGCTACATCCTGAATTTAAAAAGGTCTCCATGCTTAGCTCTGAAGCCATTTATAGCAATTCCTGTTTCCACTGTGGATTTCAGTTTTGCTGATATGGAAGGAAAATTTCAAGCTCTCTGCTGTATAAATTTAGTTAACATTTTATTGCTCGTGACTCTTTTATCACATGACTTTTGTTTCTCATTAAGTCAGTGAATGAGATTTATTAATAAGCCAAGTAAAATCTAATTAGGGCAGGGAGCTTTTCCTGCAGAATTATTCTCCTGCAGACCCACAGATGTGAGGAACTCACGCTGGGTAACACAGGCTGCATCCTTCGCTGCTGGGAAACACTGAACTGGCACGCACGCACTCTGCACTGAGCACTAGAGCTGGTGTGATTTTCATAGGTTTGTTTCCTGAAAATGAATATTAGTTGCCTCAAGGATCAAAACCAAAAATAGATACAAAGGACAATGGAATTGCCCCAGTAATGAAATATGTACGCGTATTAAACACAAGTTTGCAATTCATACTTGATGGGTAACTATTATGAAAACAAGAAGAGATTTTTAGCTTAATGGTAGGGTTTTTATTTCCTTTTTCGTTATTTGAAAGTTTTGTTTCCAAGGCATGAGAAAAGTTGATTTACCTCATTAAATATCAGCATGTTGTTTACACCTGTACAGGTATGTTTTCACACGCGTGTGTATCTGTTGGAACTAAAATTAGTTGTGTTTCCAGAATTTGCATTTTCTCTGCTGACTAAACAGTTCTGATTTTTTCCTTGTTTTTTACTCTGTTTTGATGTTAGCAACGATTGATGCTTAAAGACTTTTCATTCATTCATTGGGGGCTTCAGAATAGCGATACTCTAATTCCATCACTTTGTTTTCATTTATTAGCTCGAGTGAGTTTACACAGAGATGCGTTCTGTCCTGCACCACTGGGCTACCCAGTGATACGGTTCCTATGGGAGTGGATAAAGGATTCATTCTTTCCTTTCACTTAGCCAGTTCTCAAGATAGTAAGTTGATTCCCTCTCATTCTCCAAAGGTGACCAATGAGGTTTTTTAAAAAAAAATATTATGATGAACTTGGAGATTTAAACATAATGAGTTTCAACCCATTGCAATTTATATCCTTGAAGTTCCCATGGTCTTGTATTGACCAGCAGGGAGCCTCAGGTTAGCTCTGGATCCTCTGCATGTGATTCCAGAAGCCCTGATTTCTTACTTCCACATGGTATGTCCTGTTATTCCAGCTTTTCCTTCACATTTCCTCTCCAGATCTGGAATCATCCATTTCTTTAAGAATTCCTGGTTTCTTTAATACGATATGACATTTTAAAACCACATTCTGGGAATTGGGGGTTAATACTAGGTTAGCTCTTGTTTCTATGTATTTCCTAAATAAATGCCTCATGAATTCATACTGATATTTCCATTTCAAATTCAGGACTACAGACTTTTCACATAATTTCTTCTGTATTTCTTCTATATATTCTTTTTTCCACGCTGAGAATTCTAGTTATCATAGGAATAGGAGTTCATCTCATTAGAATATTCTATAATTACTAATTTGCTTTAGGCAACTTTTCATATATAATAACCTCAAAATAGTGAGACTAATATTACCACCGCCAATTAAAACAGCTTAATTTATGGAACTGTCCTAAAAGCAGTGTAATTTTTCTTCTGTAGATGCTGTCCCTTTGGTCCCCCTTTCTTATTGGTTATGCTATATCTGCTTTGTCAGAGCATACGGCCAGGATACACTGTAAGCTCTCCCTTTAATAATCTTAGTTCTATTTGTAACTACGTATTTAATGNTCTGTTGGAACTAAAATTAGTTGTGTTTCCAGAATTTGCATTTTCTCTGCTGACTAAACAGTTCTGATTTTTTCCTTGTTTTTTACTCTGTTTTGATGTTAGCAACGATTGATGCTTAAAGACTTTTCATTCATTCATTGGGGGCTTCAGAATAGCGATACTCTAATTCCATCACTTTGTTTTCATTTATTAGCTCGAGTGAGTTTACACAGAGATGCGTTCTGTCCTGCACCACTGGGCTACCCAGTGATACGGTTCCTATGGGAGTGGATAAAGGATTCATTCTTTCCTTTCACTTAGCCAGTTCTCAAGATAGTAAGTTGATTCCCTCTCATTCTCCAAAGGTGACCAATGAGGTTTTTTTAAAAAAATATTATGATAAACTTGGAGATTTAAACATAATGAGTTTCAACCCGTTGCAATTTATATCCTTGAAGTTCCCATGGTCTTGTATTGACCAGCAGGGAGCCTCAGGTGAGCTCTGGATCCTCTGCATGTGATTCCAGAAGCCCTGATTTCTTACTTCCACATGGTATGTCCTGTTATTCCAGCTTTTCCTTCACATTTCCTCTCCAAATCTGGAATTATCCATTTCTTTAAGAATTCCTGGTTTCTTTAATAAGATATGACATTTTAAAACCACAATCTGGGAATTGGGGGTTAATACTAGGTTAGCTCTTGTTTCTATGTATTTCCTAAATAAACGCCTCATGAATTCATACTTATATTTCCATTTCAAATTCAGGACTACAGACTTTTTACATAATTTCTTCTATATATTCTTTCTTCCACGCTGAGAATTCTAGTTATCATAGGAATAGGAGTTCATCTCATTAGAATATTCTATAATTACTAATTTGCTTTAGGCAACTTTTCATATACAATAACCTCAAAATAGCGAGACTAATATTACCACTGCCAATTAAAACAGCTTAATTTATGGAACTGTCCTAAAAGCAGTTTAATTTTTCTTCTGTAGATACTGTCCCTTTGGTCCCCCTTTCTTATTGGTTATGCTATATCTGCTTTGTCAGAGCATACAGCCGGGATACACTGTAAGCTCTCCCTTTAATAATCTTAGTTCTATTTGTAACTACGTATTTAATGCTCAGCATCAGCCTGATGACAATGTCACACTAGTCATTTTACCATCTGAAGCTCATTTTCTATCTGCCCATTAAGAAATAATGGGAACACTCATCCCTGACTTCTTGCACATGGACTATAGTTTATCTGTGCTTTTTTATTTCTAAAGATTGGACTTAATGAATATAAAATCCCCATACTTTTTTCCTTTGAATATTTAAAATATGTTGCTCCATTTTCTTCTGGCATAAAGTACTGCTATCCAAAATATGATGATAATCTAGTTTTCTGTCCTTCGTAAGTCTTTTTGCCTAGTTGGCCAAAGAGTTTCTTATTTTCCTTTAAAGTCTTATTTTTTAATTAAAATATCTAAGAGTTGGTCATTTTGATGAATATTATCAACCTATTCTCTTTCAATATATAATTTCAAATATTTTTAATTTCAGGAGAATTTTCTTGAATTACAGGTTTTAGAATTTGTTCTGTTCCCTCTCTTTGACATTCTCCATCAGGGACTTCTTATCCATATGTTGGACCTTCTTTGCCTAACTTCAGTATTTTTCTTTTTCTCAAATCCTTTTTAGCACCCTAGTAAAAAGGATTTTTAAAAGCTTTCTCTTTTTTACCCTTAATTTATTCCAAACCTTCATCTATTGTGCATATTCTCTTCTGCATTTCTTCTAGTTTAGATTTTATTTCTGAAATGATTCTAAGATTTTCTAATTCCAGTGTATGTCATTCTTTCATGACTAATCATTTCCTCAATATCTTTTAACTTGTTTTGAAACAGTTCATTACAGCTTTGTTCTTTCTTTTATTTTTTAAGCTTGGTTATGTCTTCTGTCATACTTTTGTTGTCTATAGCAGAGGTCAGCCAAGTTTTTTTTTTTGTAAAGGATCAGTTGGTAAATATTTTAGTTTTGTGATTCACATAAAATCTCTGTCCCACATTTTCTTTTTTTTTTTTAAACAACTCTTTAAAAGCATGGCAAGCATTCTTAGCTCGCTACTAAACTCCGACTGAGTTTGTTGACCCCTGGTCAATAGGCTTGTTATTCTGCTCCTTATTCTCATTTTTCTTGTAGTAAATTTGCATCAGAGTGAACGTCAATATATTCTTGATTCTCTTTTTTTCTAAGTGTGAATCTGATTCTCAACTTTTAGGAGCCTCTTTGGGTGGACTTTGGGGAGCTCCTTCCTTGGCTCCTCTGCTTGTTCTCATGCAGGGGTAACCACGTAGTAGCCACAGTTCCCTGATGCTTCCTGGCTCTGTCCCCTCCCTCACCTGTGTCCAGACCTTCTCTTCCCATGTCTCTGTCATCCTATGATCTCAGCATTGATTCTGCTCCTCAGCGGGCCTATCCTGGAAAGAAGCCCTGGCCATTCAGTTTGGAGAACTCACAGAGGAGGACAGACTGCCCCAATCCCTTACACCATGCCTGGACTCCTTGAAATCGCCTGCTGTTAATGACAGACCCCTCTTGGCTCTGCCTCTGTTCTGTTTGGTCTGCTGTGCCCTCCTCTGAGCACCTGTTGGCTGTTCTAGGTGTTCCTGGTCTCCAGTCTCCCTGATGCCCAAGCCTTCCCTCTGCCATGTCCTACACACATGCTAATGACATACAGGAGCTCACTGCCACCTGCTTGTGTTTGGTGTTTGGGGGGATGGTGTCTCACCTAGGTTTGTTGTGAAGTTTGTCGAAGCATTTTGGTTTGCTTTCTGGTTGCTCTGCCTGTTTTTATCTGCGGATTCAGGAAGATTCACATCTGTGATGCCTCATTCCCATTTCTCTGAAATAAGATTTGACAAAATGAATGCAACATCTCTGAAGAGGGTATGCATGCCATCATTGAGATTCTTCCACATCTGGTCAAGTGCAGAAAGAAACACTGGGGAAAAACCGTGGGCTTGGAGTCAGGCAGACTGGGATGCAACCCTCACCTCTCCATTTTTGTCACATTGGATTTGATTCATTTCACTTGCCCAAGTCTCAGTTCTGTCATCCCCAGCATGGGGCAGCTGCAACAACCAAATGTGACAATTCCCTGGGGTCCCAACATGGTGCTTGGTGTGTGGGGGATAGAAGTCCCTTCCCCTGGTCACCCTCGGGATTTGGGGAGGGGATCGGGATATAGACATAGACAGTATTTCTGGCCACACAGGTGTCCTGACCACAGTGAGATTTTACATTCCGATTCTACTGCTCATCACATCTTCATGCTGTACACTGGGAAGGTCAGCCTTGCTGAGGTCTGAGATTTTGTTTCAGACTTTACAGATGGGAACCAGAAAGACCCTTGATAAGGAGCATTACACTGCACATCCGTTATCGTAGAATGCCCCATGCCCTTGGGGACTGCTGAGGTGGAGGGTTTTATCTCCCAGTTAAACATCCCCTGACTGCTGTATTCATGTCTTTATTTTTTCCCTGTTGCCTTTATTGTTTTATATTATATATATTTATAATATCACAAATACATATTGTAAATATCTAGAGGTCACTGACATCACTGGTGAAGCTACCATATCTGCCTTTCCTTTTCTCTCTTCCTTTCTAATCTGATCATTCGAATCTATTTATGGACAAAATAACCAAGTTTATTGGAATTAGGTCTAAGCTAACAGTAAATAAACAGGAATGGCTATCAGAGGAGCATAGGCAAAACTCATATGTTTCAGTACACAGGCCTGTTGTATGAGTTATGGGCACTCAAAGGCCTTCTCTGCATCCTTCCTCACCTCAAATGAGCTCTGGGTATTTGGTTCTGGATCACTGAGCACCTGATAAGTGACACTGGATAAATTGGGTGTTGTCATAGCGCACATGTCCTCAGTGGAGAGGACTGCATCTAGAATTGCAGTCAAGACAGTGACTTTGGTTTACAGCCAAGGAAAAGAATTCCTTTTCCCAGGGTAGAATTGAGACCCAGTCAAATGCCACAGGCGCTCGACTGTTCCAGGGGCTGCAGTTTCTGATGTCCTGGCCCGAGTGACCAAGTCGGGCTGTGTTTGCTCAATAGCTGGTTGGTGTTCCCCTTTGTCTGTGCTTGTCTGGCCGGGTGGCAAGAGGAGGAGGGCCCCCCTGGAGGGTGGGATGGGCCAGGCTTGGAGCCCACAAGCGTATCTTCCCTCCTGCTGCCTCCCAGGCCTGTTTGGGAAGGAGCTGCACCTGGGGGAGGAGACGAGCCCTTTGGTTTCCTCTCCTGGGCATTGAGGTGCAGACAGACACTTCTTGCATGTGGTGGATTGAATTATATTCCCCTAAAACTCACTGAAGCTTGAATTGTGTCCCCCAAGTTTCATGTATTAGAAACTTGGCCCCCACTGTAACTGTTAAGACGGTGGGAAATCCTATTATGGTAATTGAAAGGTGGAGCCTTGAAGAGGTGATTAAATTGTAGGACCCTGCAGTAGTGAATGGATTAAAAATGGTGGTCAGGGGCGTGGTTTTGGGGGCTTTAAAAGGAGAGAGAGGAGAGCCTCTTTGCTCTCTCTCTGCTCTGCCATTTCACAATGTGATACTCTGTGTTACTGTCACCACCACCAAGACCCTCACCAGATGTGTTCCCTGGACTTTGGACTTTCTAGCCCCTGAAACTGTAAGCAATAAATCGTATTTTCTTTATAAATTACCCAGTTCCTTGTATTGTGTTATAAGCAAGAGAAATTGACTAATACTTTGCATGACCTCTGGATCTGCGTTCTAGCATGCAGGGCAGGTCAATGCACGTGAACTCGATCCCTCTGTCTACAGCCTGGTGAGTCAGCACATGAGCGTGGACCGACAGACAGGTCACGAAACCTGCCAAGCCTCAGTCTTCACTTCTAAGTGCAAATGAGAAGGTTATCCTCTCGCCTTCTCATGAAATGTCGTCATGTCCACGAGTGCTTAATGAAATGACCAGCATATACTCAGTGTTCCATGAATACTTTTTGTCGCCATTGTCATGGAGACAGAAAGGTTAGCTACCTTAGGAGAGATTACCCACGCAATCGCTTTATTATCTTTCTCCCCACCAAGCTGCCAGTTCCATGGGGCTGTAAATTGTGTCTGTTTTGTATGAAGATGTGGGAGCAGCTTTCCAACCTGGGATAGGCAGAGTAACAGCCCCCCAAAGAGTCCACGTCTAAACCCTGGAACCTGACTATGTGACCTTACATGGCAAAAGGGACTTGGCAGATATGATTAAGTGAAGGATCTCGAGGTGGGAAGATTATCTTGCACTCTTCGGTTGGCCCATGCATAAGTAATCCAGAGGCTGTTAGATCTACAGCAGGGGAAGCCGGGGGAGGGTGTAATGAGGGGGTTAGCCCAGACTGGGAGTCGGACAAGGCAACCCTGAGAGATTGAGGTTAAAGTGAGACTCAAAGGACAGTGGAGTTAGACAAGACAAAGGACAGAGAAGAACGCTGGGCAGAGGGACCAGGGCGCAAAGGCCAACTCACTCTCATAAAAGCCCGATGAAGTGACATCTGTATCCCTGTCATGGAGGAGAAAATTGCTGCTCAGAAAGATGAGGACCATGCAAACACCAAGGAGCAGGGGAGAGCATTCTGCTTGATTGAGAAGACTTTTTTCCCGTGTCCTGGGCATCCTTAAGGGCAGGTGGGTGGCTCACAGCTTCTTTCTGAAAGGTTGAAGAAGAAGCTTGCTCATGAGCAAAGCAGAAGCTTCCCCAAAGCCCATTTCCAGTGTTGCAACCCTCAGAAGTGCAGGAAAGTAACGCGGGCAGTTTATATTAACCACACACATCTGCTTCTCAGTGAGCAGGATCCTGAAATGTTGGGGTCCGGGCTCTGAGTGCCGTTGTCCCCAGACCCGCAGAATCTGGCAGAGGAAGAGCTAGAAGTGCACGTGCTGAAGGGACGCGTGGCCAGTGGCTGGGCTTCACGCAGCTGTCGTGGCCAGGCAGACACTCGTCACTTGCAGTGGCAGCTCTGAGCTCCATCATCAGCCCCAGGAGGGGAAATATCCCCCTGATTGCTTCAGCCATGCAAGAAATTTGTCTGTGTTTTCCTTGCAGTTACAGAAATCCTCCGGCTCATGTTTAATGCTGGTTCCAGCTCGATTTTTGTCAACATGTTGAAACCTAATTTTTTCATTGAGTGATTTTCAGTTTGAGGCCAGCATCAAATTAGAAGCCTCCAGCTGGCAGGGCCTGGCAGTTGGAAGGCAGGAGCCCCACACACGCTCGGGACATTCAATACACTTTGTTCTGCTTGGCACAAGAAACCCAGTTAGAAAACTCTGATTTATGGTATTGCTCAGGCTTCCTGTTACTCTAAACCACGATCGCTTCGAGCTGTGCCTCGTGTTCCTGGCCGGTGCAGTGGCCTCAGGCACCTTCCCTCCTATCGCCAGCCTCACTGCTTACATAATGCCAGGAATGGAATAATTGACTTTCCAGGGCTTTGAATCCTCCCTAAGCTCAGCTGCCCTGTGTTTTCATTGAGGTGAAATTCCTGTAACACAAAATGAACGATTGTAAAGTGAATGACTTACTGACAGAACATCCACAATGTCGTGCAAACACCACCTCTATCTACTTCCAAAACATTTTTGTCAGCCCAAAAGGAAACCCCGTCTGCGTTAAGCAGTCACTCCCTATTTTCCCTCCCTCAGCCCCTGGCAACCACCAGTCTCCTTTCTCTGTCTGTAGGTTTGCCTGTTCTGGACATTTCCTATACGTGGACTTAGACAATATGCAAGCTTTTGTGTCTGGCTCCTCTCACTTGACGTGTCATTTTCGAAGTTCGTCCACGTTGCAGCATGAATCAGCACTTCATTCCTCCTTGTGGCTGCATAACATCCCACCATACAGACATCCTACAATCTGTTCACTCATCTGCTGATGGACCTTTGGGCTGTTTCCACCTTTTGGGTTGTTACAAATAATGCTCCTGTGAATATTCGTTTACACATTTTTGCCTGAGCACCTGTTCTTAATTCTCCTGGATACAGACCCAGGACTGGAATTGCTGGGTCGTGTGCTAATTCTGTGTTTAGCTTCCTGAGGAACGGCTGTGGAGGCTGCGGAGAGTTCCTTGCAGGAGGTGGTGTCTTTGTTAGGACCCAAAGGAACCACAGGAATCCTTGAGCAGTGTGGCTGGATGGGGAGGCAGAGGGAAGGTGGTCAAAGCCAGCTCCAGAGGCCTGAGGTGGACCTCCAGCCCAAGCGACCAAGACCACTCTCCCCCAGTGCCAAAGACTTCCAGAGTCTGGGTCATGTTCTAGCCCCTCCTGAGGCAACGGGTGGCGTTGGAGGGGGCAGGTATCAGCATCTCTGAAGAAGGAGGCCTTTTGCTCCTGGCAGGACCCTGTAAAGCCCTCGCTATAGCCGGCTGTATCCGTCCAAGCAGGCCTTGGTTCCCGTGTCTGCTGCGCTGTTCCCAACCAATCCCATGTTGGAGTGGACTTCGGAGCCCCCCGGATGGAGTTCCAATCTGGTTCTGCCATTTCCTTAGCTGTGTGGCCTCAAGCAAGTTTCTCTACCACTCTGACCCTCAGTGCCATCATCGGGAAAGTGAAGAGGATCATGCCGAGTAGGGAGAGTGTATGTGTACCGGCCCCCCGAGCACTCGCTGTTGTGTGGACAGTAACACATTGGATTGCCACAGCTCCACAAGACGGGCCCTGTCACCAGCCCCATATTGCAGAGGAGGAAGCTGAAGTTCCAAGAGGTGAAGACAGTGCCCGAGGTTACACCCCTCCGTAATGGCAGAGCTGGGCTGTGAGCCGGGCAGTCTGTGAACTCTGGCTCCAAACTCTGCTGTATGGCACCATCGTGACTGTTACCATTCGGTGTCACACTTTCTTACAAAATTTCTACTGAAAGTTGGACAGAATAAGACAATGAACCTGCGTACCCAGCCACGGCCCCGGCACACTCCAACCGTGGTCAGTTCTGCCCTCACCCCGCTTCAGCCACCTCCTTTCCTCTGGTCAACTCTGAGGCGGATCTCAGGCACCCGACCCAGTTATCTGTGAGTATTCCGGTGTGTGTCTCTAAGGAGGACCGCGTTCCCAGCATCCGTCTCCCCTCTGCATATCGAAAACTTCTCACACGGGCCCTGACAGAGAGAGTACTTGGTATGTGTTTGTTGAATGAGTGAGTGAGTGAGTGAATGAATGATTCACGGAGCTGGTTGGCTGGGACATGTGGATCCAAGTGTGGGAATTGCTTCTCCATTCCCCGAGAGCTGGTGAGAAGCCCTCACCACTGTGTGCTTGGGAGAGCCAGGGACCTCCCCGGAAACAAGGCCTGTGATCCTTCACTGTAAGTAGGTGACAATTTATGACATGGATAAGCGCTCACAAGCCTCAAAGAAAAATAGCATGTGTTTCTGCAGGGCCTCCCTTGCAGCTGGCTCAGAGGCCTTTGCAGATGCGGCTTGGGAGGCTGCCCCCGACCTGGGCCAAGTTGGACCACGGCGCAGCAAGCTGGCCCACCCACTTCCCACCCGGCCCGCTGCAGCCCGTGTGTGTGGGGCTGGTGGGGAGTGCCACGTCTGTCTGGAGGAGCCCAGGCCACCTGTGTGGCCCCTGGGGTGCAGCCGGATGTGCCCCTCCTCAGCAGCTGCGGACAGAGTGTGGGCACCCCTCTGAGGCCCTGCCCATAAAGTGCATCATTGTGATCGTGAACTTGCAGTCAAGGGCAGGAGTGAGGGGTAATGTGGATCTTCTGAACCAAATGTCTGTCCTGTCTCAGTTCTTTAAATCCTCTAGTCACTCGTGCAAATGCCAAAGAACTGAACGGCTGGCCTTGGCCACAGTGTCCAGGGCGTCCCCTCCCAGTTCTCTCCTGCCCCCCACACTGTGTCATCCCTTCCGATCCTCTGATCACATCGGTTCCCAATACTCAGTTCAGGCAAGGAGTTCCAAATTCCCAGCAGAGAGTAATCTTTGGGATTCGAGAGCAATGTATCAGAATTCCTGGGAAATCGCAGTAATTCCTGAAATCCTAAATTATACTACATCTTCCACAACATTTTATTTATGTGATTTAAATAAGAATGAAAGACCATAAAGCTAAAAAGTTAATAGTTTTTCTGTGATAGAATTATAGTAAAAGTTCCAGAGTTCTTTTGTAAAAAAGAAATAGATATAATGATAAATACGTGGTTTATCATTTTATATCAATACATTTTCATATTATGTCATTCCGCAGCATTTCACATTAATCCATACCTGATTGAGATGTTTGATAATAGAAAATATTAAAAGAAGGACATTAATACAAAATAAATCTCAAAAGTCACTTAAAAAATTGAAGAACCACAAATATGTGGTAATTAAAAGTTATCAATCTTACAAGGAAACTTTAAAAACGCAAAATGTATTAATGGCCCCATCTGCAGGTCTGGATCTTTGTTTTGTAATAAATGATGCAGGTGGAGAAACAGTTCTCTGTTTCACAGTTGCATTGGTCGGACGCTGGGAGTATGTCCAAAGCCTCAGGTGCACATTGCTTCGTCTAAATTAACTTCCTCGTTAATAGTGAAATATTCTGTCTGCTGCCTGACTATGGTTTTGCCATTGGGATTGTATTTGACTAATTTCGATTTGAGATCTGCTTCTGATTTTGCTTGAAGTATGCCACAGTAATATCTGCATCTTCTCTGTCTGCATTTCTTCTGTTAAAGTATGCACAATGATCTAAGGACCCTAGAGTGAATATTCATACCTGGAAATAATGTCACGTTTGGATCTTCTGGAAACCTAACAGCACTGCACGGAATGGTGTGTCAAAATTGCCAATGTAAGGTCTTATTTTGCTTCCATACCTTGTTATTTCTCGGGCCATTACTCATAGGATTTGTTTAGTGTGCACAAGGTATGTAAACATATCAATATTCATTTTATTTACAAGAACGGCTCGCTGTCAGTGGCCGATCGCAAGCACGCAGTGACAACATGGCAAGAGGTGAAGACAGGCAAGACTGGCTGGATCAGACGCCCATTCCTTTCCTCCACACCCGGTCCGGTTCCCGGGGATGTGACCTTAACACCCCCTCTGCGTGTCAGCGTTTCCTGCTGCCGCTTTCTACGACTCTGGTGGATACCTTGGAACTGGTTACATCTCTGTGTTGATTGCTAAGATTCATTCTCACATGAGAATTATAACACTTTTTCTCATTTTCTTGATTTCTCAACTTTTTTTAATTTTGGGGGGGAGGGGGTGCAGAAAAAGATACTAGTGACAAATGCCAGGAAGGAATTCCTGCACTAGAAACTGCACTCAGGCTCTTCATACAAGGGGTATCCCGACGGTGGGTAACATGTAGAAGGCGTCCCAGTGCACTTGTGGATAGGACCATGCACGCAGATCCAAATGAGATGTCATCACATGCCCACAGACAGGAAAGGTGTAAAGTCTGACGACACTGAGTCCTGATCGGTTCTCCCCAGCAGATGCTGGTCTTAACCGTGTGCCATGTGACACACTATGCCACACCCTGTGATGGACACTGTCCCTGCCATCTGCTCAGCAGCCCGATGAGGAGGGCCAAAGGGAACAGGCGGGGACACTCCTGGTCTCCAGCTCATGGGAGCGACAATGCAGGGATGTTATTCAGGGCCTGTCCTTGCGTGCCTGTGCGTGAGCCACTGTCCCCAAGCATGCTGAATGCCAGAGCCCCCTGCAGACCACATGCTCTGTGAGTTTGCTCATCTCCAGGCAGGTCCTGCCGGGACATAGGAGGGGAAGGGACAAACCACGCCATCACCGCCCTCCTGCCGTCACCCTGGCCCTGTTGCTCTCCTCCCGTCCAAGGGTGTGCAGTGGGCAGCAGGCCTCACGCCCATGCCCTCCTTCCCCGTGTTCCTGGACTGACTCCTGATTCTGGAATCCTGCCCACTTCCTGTTCTGACTTCTGGGGTTGGATACGCTGAGCTGCCCGCTGCTGGCTTTCCCACGACGGGGGTGGCAGAGACAGCCACCTGCACACACTTCTGTGTCAGCTGTCTGACTGTCTCACCCCAAAGGTGGGAATGGGTGGTGACAAGGATGGGGGAAGGCACTTCACTGTGACCAGTTATTCTGCATCTGAAACCAGACTGTGAAGGCTGCAAGGGGCTGCCCTGCCATGGAGACCCAAGGCCGTGGGCCCACCAGACCTGCCAGGCTAGTGTGAGGGAAGATGAGGCCTGCAATCCATGGTGGAGCTGGCCTCGTCTGTCACTGCGGCATAGCCTCACTGACCCCGACCCGCACAGCTTAGACGCCACGCCCACCCTGCAGAAGCTGCCACGTCGCCCTCGGTGGAGATTAAATATGAGACACAAGCTGTCGTGGCTCCTACAGGTATTTGAGGAGTGCCTGGGGCATGTCACTTAACATCGCAGAGCCTCTGTTTCTTCATCTCTAAGATGTCTCATCTGGTCCTTGGAGGTTTTGGTGTAATATATTTAAATCCCCTGCCGTAAAGTAGGGCTCAATATATGGGGAATATTGACATTGTCATCGTTGTTACTTTATGGCTTTAATTATTCTGTTCTGTTTTGTACAAAATACTGGGAACCAATAGAATCCTGCTTGTGTGGGGGCTTTTATTAGGAGGACACTTGGCACACTTCCCAGTAGATGACAGGAGCCCCCTAAATATCACTCTGGTAGATGATGTGGGGTCATATTTCTCTCTTCTTTCTTTCACATCCCACAGCAAGCTATAAGCAGCACCCTGCTGCACCAAGCCCCCCTAGTTCTGCGGGGTCGGGCATCATAGTGCTTACATTTAATAGACGCATCAGTCAGGGTTCTCCTGTGCGTGTGAACATGGACATAATATATGAGCATATATTATAAGGAATTGGCTCACAGGATTATGGAGGCTGGCAAGTCCCAGGATCTACAGGGGGAGTTGGCAGCTGGAGACCCAGGAGAGCTTTTGGTTTTGTTCCTGTTCAAAGGCTGGCAGGCTTGAGACCCAGAAAAAGCCTGTGCTTCAGTGTGAGTCTGAGGACAGGAAAAGAGCTGATGTTCTAGTCCAAAGGCAGCAGGAATTCCCTCTTACACAGGGAGGGTCATGCCCTCGTTGCTGAGGGCGATCTGTTTTACTCAGTCTACCGATGCAAATGTTTATCTCATCCAGAAACACCCTCAGGGACACATGTAAATGTCCCAGCGCAGTGCCTGGTGTATACCTGACACTCAGAGAATTACCATCACTGCCTCTCCACGGGGAGCCTGCTCTTTGGCTATAGACCCCCCGGGGCCACTCCATCCACTAAATGGTCCTGCCCACATACAAGCCTTGTCAGAGAAAAGGGCCACGCAAAACAGAACCACGAAGCCTGGTGTTTTTAAATAGCTCAAATGCCACCAGGGAGGGGCTTCCATGACTCCCCACATCAAAGGGCCACTTGTGTGGGTTGTTGGCTTTGGGTTGGTCCCTAACTGACCCACCTGGTCTTGACATCACAGCTCCCTACATGGGGAAGTGTCCCATGCGATGGCCAGGCCCCCAGCACAGGTCACGCTCTGCCCAGACAGTCCCCTCCCAGGTCTCCCGCCTTTGGCTTCTGGTGACCATGGCAACCACTTCCTCCCCTCTGCTGGGGCTGTCAAATGTTGTGTGCGAAGGGCCAGATAGAAACATCTTAGGCTTTGTGAACCACTTACATGTGCTCCTGTTTTCTTCTTTGTTTTTGTTTTTACTTTTCACAACCTTTTCAACATGTAAAAACCATTCTCACCCCCAGGTCGTACAGAAACAGACAGCAGCTGGATGTGGGCTGTGGCCATAGTCGCAGACCCGTGCCCTTGTGAGTCCAGCTTGCTTGTGCCGTCTTCTTCCTGTCAGGACCGGGCTGACAGGTAGCTGGGGACAAGAACAGAGGAGGACGCCCCTGGCACAGGGTGGCTGGTGGGGGGAGCCATCACTGTTACTGTGTGTTAGGGGACTTTCCCTTGAGTTTCCACAGCTTCCATATGGGTCAAGGTGTATGGTCAGTCATAGATGGCCCCCAGACGCCCTGCAAGGAAAGTCACAGGGAAGGAGAAAGATGGCTGTGCTGAGCGTCCCCAGCAGCTGGCCCTCATCTCTGGGGATTCTGTGCCTCGCTCTTCTGAGAACTAGGTAGGTCTATCACGAGAACACATCTCAGTACCAGGGTGGGGGGAGGCTGTGGTCAACACAGGAGTGATTTCATGAAAACTCCACGACCCACCAGGGCCCTAGCCTTGTGGTCCTGTGACTCAGTCACAGATTATAATGCGATGGGGACGGGGTCCTTTCCCACCTGTCCCTGGGTCTCCTGAGAGTGGAGGCAGCTCCTGGCCACAGTGGTCTCATCTGTGGGTGCCCAGGAGACACCTGTGTATTTGGAGGGGAAGAGCTCATGGCAACAGCCCATGTGGCGGGATCTGGGGAGGTTCACGTGGTTGGCTCTCAGGATGCATGTTCCGGCTCACTGGTGGGGAGCAGACCCCCGGGTCTCCCTCGGTCCAGCTCTTGGACACCCTCACCTCTGGTGGTTTGGCTCTGCATTTGTGCAGACTGTCCCCTGCCCATCCCATCTGTCAGTGCATTTACTGCTGGATCCGTGGCTCCAGGTGAGGTTCTTTACACCGCATAGAGCCTGAGCCTTCCTGAGGTGCTTCTGCAGCATGGTAGCCCCATCCCTAGGCTGGTGACTTTGCTGGTTCCACCTCTGGCTGGACTCGTCTCTGCAGGGCTTCAGAGTCAGCCCAATGTGCTGCTGACAGAGACACCGCAGCTGTGCCAAGCACCTCCTAGTGTGGCTTGTTCTGTGTTCCTGTTGGGACAGGCAGGGGCTGGCCTGGCTTCCCCTCTACCTTGCAGCCACGAGCCTGTCCCTTGCAGAGTGTCAGCTGGCCACCTGTGGAAATTTCAAGTTCCTTACACCCTGTTAGTCAAAGGCACATCTCTAAGGTGCTGGAGGAGCTGGCTCCGGGCGAGAAAACACCCCTCAGACAGGCCTCTTGTCATCCTAAGTCATCCCGCCAAAGTCCTTATGGGAATGTAATCAACAGATCAAAGCGCTTCTGCCTGGTGAGGGTAAAGACACGGGCAAAAGAATGAAGTCTTTGTTTAAAAAGGAGTGTCAGAGATGATGTCATGTAGGCATGGTGTGCAGTTTGAGAAATGCTAGCTTGTTCTTTCATGTGGGTGGCTCGGGGGGCCACAGGGTCCCCTCTGCCCATTTCCTCTCTCTGCCTCCACTTGGGGCCACTTTCTGGCATAAGCTTGAGGCCGAGGGCTGTCCACACCGTTGGGCAAAGGATCCAGGTTGTGGGGCTCCTGTGGGTCTCAAGCAGGGTTGGGGTGAGGAACGTCTGGGATTGGCCCCGTGTCTGTCATTCCCCACCTGTGCCACCTTGGGTGTATTGCCTAACCTCTCTGAACCTCGGTTTTCTCACCTGTCAAATGGGGATAAAAACAGCATTACCTTGACCATCAGACTACAGCCCTGGGGTGGCACAGGGGTCACGTCTGTCTTGCTTACGGCTATATTCCCAGCTCAATAAATATTCAATAAGTTGAAGAATGCCATGACAGCAAGTTGGACTCAACATACAGTTATTGTTATTATTATTTCTTCCATGTAGCTGAGGACCTCAAAGCACTCTCACAAACATATGAAGACCACTAGGTGCTCTAGGGCAGGAGCCAGCAAACCCCAGCCCACTGCTTGTTTCTTCAAATAAAGTTTTATTGGAACTCTGCCATGCCACTCACTTTTGCATTGTCTGTGGCTACTTTTGTGTTACCATGGCAGAGCTGTGTTTACAATAGATAGCACAGCACAGAGTCAGAAATGTTTGCTCTCTGGCCCTTTCCAGAGAAAGTTTGCTGGTCCCTGGTCTCAGGTCTATGGCCAGGAAGGAATGGCGGCGTGCAGCACTTTCATCCTCCTCCTGAGAACAGTGGTCAGCCCTGACACCCTGGCAGGAGGACCAGTGGAGAGAGGAAGAGGAGGCAGAAGCCAGAGAGAAGCATGGTCCCCAAGTGAGTGGGGAGTGGAGGGAGGCAGGAGGAGAATCGCACTCTGGATTTCCTGACTGAGGCAGCTATGGGCCTGGGTGGAAATTTCTCCAGCTTCTGCCACGAGTCAGTTTTTCTCGTGGCCCACCTGTAGTATCAGCTGGAAGAGACATGGGGAGGGCAGCCCCAGGGCCAGCCGCCTGTTTGTTGCAGGAAAGAGTTTTCCACAGGTGAGTCAACTCAGCTCAAGTTCAAGGGCAGATTCATCTTTCTAGGGCTCAGGCCACTGACTCGGCTTCTCACTCCAACGTCCCTGTCACCAAATGCAGACTTCAGAATAGATCCAGGATCCAGCACCCTCCCTGCAACTCCACTGCCACACCTGGCCCAGGCCATGCATCCCTCACCTGGACTGTGCCATACCCAGACCCCCTGCTGAACTGGGCACGGCAGCCACGCTGCTCCTTTTATCAGCACCACACTCTCCCGAGTGAGCCACAGGCCAGCCCCAAGCTGCTCCTTTTAAACTTTCAGTCAATCATGAAGATTTAGGCCTGTGTGTTCCTCCAAGAGTTTTACAGTTTTAGCTCTTCCATTAAGGCCTTTGATCCATCTCAAGTTAATTTTTGTATGTGGTGTGAAGCAGGGATCCAACTTCACTGTTTGCACGTGGACATCTGGTTGTCCCAGCCCCGTCTGTTGAAGAGACTCTTCTTTTCCCACTGGGCCTTGGCACCCCTGTTAAAATTAAGAGACCATATTCTATTCCATTGGTCAATATATTGCTCCTTATGCCAGCACCATGGTGCTTGATGAGTCTTGTCAAAACGTTGTAGTAAGTTTTGAAATCAGGAAGTATGATTCCTCCAACTTTGTTTTTTTTAAAAGAAAAAGTATTGTGATTATTTGGGGTTCCTTACTATTCCCTATGAATTTTAGGATCAACGTTTTCATTTTTTTCAAAAAGGTTATTGGAATAGCCACACAGTGGAATATTACTCATTAGCCATAAAAGGGACCAGCGTTTCCACTGGAGTCTCGTGGACTCCGTCTGCTGCAGGTGGTGAGTGAGGGGAAGCCAGGGAGGCTGGGCTGTGCAGAGAAGCCCCTGGGGCAGCTGGTGTGCGCTGCTGAGAATATGGAGGGGGAGGGAATGGAGGCCTGGTAGGACTGGGTGTTGTGGTGAAATGGGGTAGTCAAGGGCATATGGACAGGGGCATGGATGGCTCGGGTTAGGTGAGAATCCTTGGCACGTGATGAGCAGGAGTAGGAATCGAGTCCTCCCATCTCTCCAGTGGCACTTAACCCCATTAACTTGTGGTTAACTCGGGCTATTACTGCATAAACACATGGACTCTTTAACAATTACAGGGATGCAGGATGCAGAATTCTAGTGGAAAGAACACTCTGCTGGAGTTTGGAGCCCAAATTCAGGTACAGCAGTTCAGCGTGCCAATTATTCCCCTTTTACAGCTGAAATAATTGCGGCTCAGAGATGGTAAGTGTCTTGCTCAAGACCACACAGCTTATATGGTGGCAAGGCCATTNATGGACAGGGGCATGGATGGCTCGGGTTAGGTGAGAATCCTTGGCACGTGATGAGCAGGAGAAGGAATCGAGTCCTCCCATCTTTCCAGTGGCACTTAACCCCATTAACCTGTGGTTAACTCGGGCTATTACTGCATAAACACATGGACTCTTTAACAATTACAGAGATGCAAGATGCAGAATTCTAGTGGAAAGAACACTCTGCTGGAGTTTGGAGCCCAAATTCAGGTATAGCAGTTCAGCGTGCCAATTATTCCCCTTTTACAGCTGAAATAATTGTGGCTCAGAGATGGTAAGTGTCTTGCTCAAGACCACACAGCTTATATGGTGGCAAGGCCATTTGAACTCAGACTCTTGGAATTAAATGACATTCATAGTAACAGAGCACATTAAGAGCCCTTAGCTTAGCGGGTCTCTGATCCCAGGCAGCTTTGCCACTTCTCTGGTGGAGAGAAGACCCCAAAGTTCCAGCTTCTCTTGCTGTGACCCTGCAGAGAGCCTTCACTGTTGCTCATGGAGTTGTAGGATTGAGACCCTGAGTTCCTTCTTACCAAGCAGAGGCATCCCTATTTTGTTAAACAACTCTATGGATGTATTTTTACATATCGTAACATTCAACCACATCAAGTGCACAATGCGCTATTTTAGTAACTTTACTGACTGATGCGACCGTCACTACGAATCAGTTTTAGAACATTCCCATCCCCTGATAAGGTCCCTCATGCTCATTCATGGCTAATCCCTGTCCCACCTCCTGCTCCAGGAGAACCATGGTCTACTTTCTGTTTCCATGGAGTTGCCATTCTGAACATCTCATATGAGTGAAATCATATAGCATGTGGTCTCTGTGTCCAGCTTCTTTCATTTAGCATAGTGTGATTTTTCTTTTTCTTTCTTTTTTTTTTTTTTGTGACTGGTAAGGGGATCGTAACCCTTGGCTTGGTGTTGCCCGCACCGC
>NW_007729045.1:220444-228683 GCF_000696425.1 Galeopterus variegatus | reverse complement strand
TTTTTTTTTTTTGTGACTGGTAAGGGGATCGTAACCCTTGGCTTGGTGTTGCCCGCACCGCACTCAGCCAGTGAGTGCACCAGCCATCCCTATATGGGATCCGAACCCGCAGCCTCGGCGTTCCCAGCACCGCTGCGCTCCCAGCGCCGCACTCTCCCGAGTGAGCCACGGGGTCGGCCCAGCATAGTGTTTTTGAGGTTTATCCACGTTGCATTACATGTCAGGACTTCATTTCTCTTCATGACTGAATAGTATTCCAGTGTATGGATAAGCCACGTTTAGTTCGTCGACCCGCCAGCTGATGGACATGTGGATTGTTTCATTTTGGGTTATTCTGAGTAACGCTGCCGTGAACGTCACAGGTAGTTCTTCTGTGGCATGTGTTTTCATTGCTCTTGAGCAGATATCTAGGACTAGAATTGCTGGGTTGTATAGTAGTTTGTGTTTGATTTTTTGAGAAGCAGCTAATTCCCCACTCGGCCTCCTCGTCTTCACAGGGACGGTGGTGTCAGTGCTGCTGCTGCTTCACAGCACTGTTACAAGGATTTTAGGAGTCGGTCCATGTGCTCTCACAGCGCCTGACAGAAAGTCAGCCCTTAATGCATGGAGCTTTAGTATCGCCCTGTTGGTTCACAGGTGGACTCAGAACGTAGAGATCTTTGGTGATTTAGGACCTGTCATCACGTTACACCTTCATTTGGCACCTGAAGAAACTGAGGCCTGGGACCATCCGGGATGTGTCCGAGGTCCCTGGCAAGCTGGTGTATTCTGTGACATCCTATTAGACCCACTGTGGACGACTGGAGGGGGGTCCAGCTCTTCCCTGATGGCTCCTCATTTTGGATTTCACTTCTGGTCGTGAAGGCTCCCGCCCTCTGCCCATAGTTTAAATGGATAAAACTAACACAAAAACACAATTAAATTTTAGCTGTCTGGGTACATTTTGGCCCAACCAGGGTCTCGTTGTCTAGTGTGAAATCCACTTCCTGCCTGCCTGACTGCAGCCAGCTCCTGGCTCACACCCTGAGGTGCCGCTCCGCGACAAATCACCGGGTCCGCCTTTGTCCCTGGAGGAAGTTGTGTGGTGCTCCTCATGCCGCGGCCTTGGGCCTCCATGTGGCCGTTGAGCTCTGGGCGCTGTGCAGGGTGCAGACTCTCGCTCAGAACCTGTGTGGCCTTGGGTGAGCGGCTTCGTGCCTCTAAGCCGCAGTTTCCCCACTTGCTAGCCTCTGCTTCTGTACTGGGATATGCAGGATGACAACAAGACCACTGAGGTGGCAGGACAATGAGGTTGTTCAGGAATAACACATGTCGAGTGAGGCCCTGAGCCCTGAGCTGGCTCCACCCATGGCCGCTGTGGTCGGGTTTTCCACTTGTCGCCCTAGGGCCTCACACAAGGCTTGGTGTGCAATAGATATTAGACAGCATTTGTAAAGGAATGGAGACATTGTTTTTAGACCTTTACTTCCCTTTTCAATAAAGTTCTAATCTCCACTGGGGGCCTGTGATGGATGGTACCAGGGCTGGAGGATGGTACCCTTCCTACCAACAGTGCCCACTCTTGCTGTGCAGGAGCTGGAGTTACAGGACAGGTGGAAAGAGACCCCCCCATAGCACCTGCCTCGCTCCCCTTTCCACCAGGGCCTGAGGAGATGAGGGCTTTCCCCGGCCACACCATGCTCCCACCTGCCTCTCGGCCTCCCTGGCCAGCGTCTCCCTCCTTTGGACCATCCTTGGCCTCCGCGGGACTGTGGCCAGCTTGGGCCTCACTTCAGTACCTTTCCTTGACCTCCACCCCTCAGGCCTGTGGGACAGCAGGACTGTGGGTGGGGGACACTCACGCCCTATGCCCCTGCCTCTGGCTGGGGGAGTAGCTGCAGTCCAGCTGCCCCTGCCCCTCTGGCTGCTATTGGAGGGACAGACAGCTCACCCTCCAGCCCTCAGCAGCTGTGTCCCTGTCCTGATGGCTTCCTCCCGGGTCCTGGGGAGCCACCCTCTAGTACCCAGGGGGCTTAGAGTGTCTTCAAAAGGTCAAACTGGGCTCCACCTCACCCTGCCTGGAATAAAGGCCAATGGGATCCAGGTGGGACTCCCAAGAGTGTGGCTGAGTTCATGTCCTTAGGCTGTGGTTCCCAGCCAGGTTCTCTCTGAACCCCCAGGGGAGCTCTTACAAATGCACAAAGCCGGGCTCCCTGTGCTAGTCCTGATTTAGTTGGTCTGAAGCAGTGTCTTTTTGATAGAAGGGAGGGATCATGGAAGACATAAGGGAAAGAAAGAAAGAAGGGAAGAGGGGAGGAAAGGGAGGAAGAAAGAGAAAAGGAGAGAGAGAGGAAGCAGGAGGAGGCAGATGGAGGAAAGGGTGAGAGAGAAGGTGGTAGAGAGAGAAGGAGCGAGAGACACAGGGCGGCAGAGGAGACCCAGGGCCGCAGGGGAGACACAGGGCAGGGCTGTTGCACCTGTCCCAGTCCTCCCTGCAGGGTGTGTCTATCTTCCGAGGCAGCAGGGAGCCCCAGCCCAGAAGAGCCCTGTGAGGCCGTTTGTCAGGCGAGGACACTGGCTGCACTGAAAGCCCAGCTGTTGCGGCCATGGCAGGAGCCTGCGTTCTGGGCACACAGGCCGTCAGTGCAGCCACAGCTCCCTGCCGTTGGGTCTGGGGGCCTGGGGGTCTGAGTGAAGCTGAGCTCAGGTGATTAAAAGGCTGGCTGGGAAGAAGACTGCTGATGACCTGTCATTTGGGGGAGTGGGTGGGGCTGGTGGAAAACCATTTACGGCCCTTGGTGCCTGTGGAATAAAGAGGTTTTCACGCAAGGGCAGGCGAGCAAGCACGCAGCCCACCCTCCACAAGGTACAAGAACTGACACTGCTCTTCAGGGAGCCAGAGTTAAGGACCCATCCCCCTGGTGATCTAATTGGGGCCCCACAACATGCTATCCTGGGCTTGAGCTGGACCCCTGAGCCCACCAGCGACGGAGGAAAACAGGCCCAGGGCACAGCCAGGATTTAGGAGGATGGGGTGTCCCCAAGGCCCCCTCCTTGCAGGGAGCTCTGTGGCTTCTGTCTGAGAGCAGGATGGGGTGGTGAGAGGAGGAGACCCAAGTTCAAATCTTACTCCTGCCCAGGTTCTTCTGTACCTCAGGCACATCTTGGGTAAAGTGACAGGTGGGACTTCATCAGGGTTTTTGCCCATGGTGGCTTCAGTGTCCTGGGCCATCACTGTGGGACCCTATGCCTTAGGCCTTTCTCTAGCAGCAGCAGTCTGTTCTGCTTGGCCCAGGGCAGAGGAGGTGGCCAGGAATTAATGCCTTTCCCCAGCAGACCTCAACCAGTACATACACCCCAGCTCCCTGGCTCCTCAGGACGTAACATCTGAGCTGCAGACCCTACCCTGACGTGGTAGGAAGAATAATTGTCCCCTGAAGTCATTCATATCCTGGAACCTGCACATATGTTACTTAACATGGCAATGGGGACATAAGGTTGCAGATGGCATTAAGGGTGCTAGTCAGCTGAACTTACCATAGGGAAATTATTCTGGATTATCCAGGTCCACACTTATAAGTGGAGAAGGAGGCAGAAGGAGGGAGTCAGAGAGATGGGATGTGAGGAGGACCCACCCGGCCACTGTTGGTTCTGGAGACAGAGGGGCCACGAGCCCAGGAACACAGGTGCCTCTAGAAGCTGGAAAAGGCAGGACACAGGTTCTCCCCTGAAGCCTCCAGAGGGAGCCAGCCCTTCCCACACCTTGTTTTAGCCTAGTGAGGCCATATTGGAAGTCTGACCTCCAGCACTGTAAGAGAATAGGTTTGTGTTGCTTGAGCTGTAAGTCTGTGCCGATTCGTTACAGCCGCCACAGGAAACTCATACGCTCATATGCTCCTGGTGGGAGCAAGCCCCGTCACCCCAGGCAGAACTTCTTGATGAAACAACTCTTTGCTGACCCTCCCTCATCTCCATCCCACTTCCTGCTTCCTGACTCCTGCTGCCCGGAGCACCTTCCAAATAAATACCCGTCTCAGGGCTTCCTTCCTGGGACACTGTGTCGCTGCCTCCTGTGTTTAATTAAGTGCTCCTCCGGTTGAATCTTTGCTCATCTGCATGCACCAGCTCACCATGGATGAGGTCTCCACTCTAGTTTGTTCTATGAAGAAGGATGTGTTGGGATGCGAGCGTGGAGATCCAGCCTGAGTTGCTGCTTGATCTTCACCATGAGCCTGGGAAGACGCACAGTTGTCATTAGCAGCAGCCTGTCCTACAGCCGAGGAGATGGAGGAACAGGGAGCAGAGGTTTTGTGCAGCATCAGCCCACGCAACCAGGAGGTGGCATGGACACATTGGAAGTGGGCTCTCTGGCTCTGCAGGGCTTGTCCGTAGCCATGAGGCCTCTCTGTGAGGACACTCACCCCTGTGATGGTCCTCAGCAAAAGAGAAGTGCAGGGGAGGGCCCTAGGAAGGGCCCCGTGGATGCACTGTTACATAATAAAAGATGATGTTGTCTTTCTGGACTGTGTGATATTTGTTCTATTTACTCTAGAATATGTTGTGATTTTTCATTTTAAATGAATATTAACTTTCCTACCCTTAATTTTGTGTGTTTTTTCTTTTTATGATGAGGATCCCTCAAATTGTATGAGCTTGAGGCACCACAAAACCTGGATTTGCACCTGAACTCCTTCTCTGATACATAGTGAGGTGACATGGAGCCGGACATGGTGCAATCTCAGAAAAGGGTTGATGCACATCCATGTCAACACATCAACAACATGACGACACAGCACAACACCAACAGCAACAGCACATTAACGTCGACATTGACAGCAGCACAGCCACAAGACAAAGACAGCACAACACCAGCAGTGACAGCATGTCAACAGCAACAGTGACAACAGCACAGCAACAACATAGCAAGGACAGCACAACAATGTCACAATGGCAGTGACAACACCAACAAGCTACCTCCTTGCATTGGAACGGGGACAGCATGTGATCACAGGGAGCTGTGACTTCCAAAGCAGCCGTCACTGCGACTTGTTGGAAGAGATTATGTGGGACCGAGAATTTCTCTGGAAATCCAAAGCTTCCAGACTAGGAAACCTGACTCCTATTTTCCAGGCCAGGTCTGATTTCAGCCATAAGTTACAAGATGCAAACACCTTGGTAGCCACAGCTGGGTTCCTCTTGAACGTTAATACTTTTTTTTGACTCCACAGAGAACAATTAGCTAAAATTCATTTAGGCCATTGTTATGTGCAAATCTCAAATACTCAACCCAGGGGTCTTATTTATAAATTAAATAAAAAAAGAAACTCCAAGGTTGTTAAGTCTTAAGCATGTTCTTTGCCAAGTAACAGCGTCTCTAAAGGAAATGGGCTACGCTTCCCCCGTGATCTTTTATTAAAAAAAGAAAAAATATATTAAGAGGTATATGTAACGGAATTCAGAAATACCTAGTGAATTCCGGGTTAGCAATTTATATCAAATACAAGCTGTTTGTTTCCCCACTGAATATCTGGTCTGTGTTACTGGTTCCCTCCAGGAGAAAGGACACGGGTGACTCTGACCAGACCTGGAGATGGTTCCTTTCCAGTGACCTCCTTCGGGACCCACCAATTTGCCTGTGGGGGGAGGCCCTTCAGGCGTCGGTGGCTCTGGGCAAGCTGCTTCAGTGCCTTGGCAATCAAGAGAAGTATGTTCTGTGAAATCCAGTGCAGACAGTGGCCAGAGGGCTGTGCTCCTTACAGCGTGATTTAAGAGCCTGTGTCATTTTTTCTAAATGAGTTTGATCAAGCAGATGAAAACAAAAGTGAGGCAGATTAGAAGTGTGGGTGCTTAAGTGGTCCCTTAAATCATGGGAGTGAGGGGGCTTTGTCCAGAGGAGACTGAACTGTGAATGGCCCCATGGTTTTGGAGGGCTTGTCCTCCCATGGGGACAGGGAGCTTGCCTGTACCAGGAGTGGGCTGGCCTCAGATAGCCTCGAACTGCTAACTAGCAGGGTTCTCGGGACAGGCAGCAGGAGGCCGCAGAGGGAATGATGGGTGGCCAGCTCGCCGTTTCTCTATCCTCCACCAGTTGCCCCTGTGATCAGGCATGAATATTTTCTCCAGGGAGCGGAGAGGAGCTGGAGTCACTCCAGGGCCCATCAGCTGGGTGTTTGCTAGGTGCCTCACTGGCTATGCGGTTGAGAAGCTTTATCTCATTGAATCGTTCCAGCAGGTTGTGGAGTAGACCTAGGAGGTGGCCATCACCACTGCAGAGAGGAGCAAACAAGGTCAGAGAGCTTCCGTGACCTGCTCGAGGCCACACGCCTTAGACGGTCTCTATGCTCATGGGCACATTTGTGGTTCTGAAAAGTTCTTCAGTAGACACAGACAGAAAAACCTAAATGAATGAATGAGTGACCTGCAGGTGTCTCTGCACTGTTCTCACCTGCAGGTGTCTCTGTCCCCCTCACCTCCCCTTATGGCCCCCACCGTCTCTAGCCCTGGGCAGAAGAGAGAAACAGGACGGAATTAAATCCTCTCACAGAACAGGAGGTGCAAGGCTGGTGAATCCGCCGTCACAGAGGTGGTCGGGAACCTCATGCTTTTTGTCCTGCTGTCTGCCATCCCCAGCTCCTCAGTTTCCAGATTCTAGTGATTCTAGCTTGGGCTTCATCTCCCACACCAGTCCTCAAGGGCAGGCGGGCACTTCCTCCATAGTAGTCTCTTTTTATGGGGGAGGAAAACCTTTCCTGCTGGAGCCCTCATGGCTCCCCCTTGACCCTGTTGGTGGGGTTGGGTCGTGTGCCCAGCTCTGGTCCCAGCCGCTTGGAAGGCTGGTGGTGGTGGGGTGTCAGCATTTTCAGCCTCTAGAACCCAAGAAGAGGGGTTTGAGGACTAGTAACACCACGTAGGAAGTCCTCACACAGTGCGGCAGACATTGGTGAATATTCTCGCTTTCCAGATCGCTGCTGACTTTCACGTCCCCACCCAATCCGCAAATGTTTGTTGGGCACGTACCACGTGCCAGAACCGTTATCATCGCCATACACATTGTAACTCACAGAATCCTTGTAACAATGCTACAGAGCCGTGACTGGGATATTTGCCTCCCAGAAGGGGAAACGGGGCACAGAGCTGCTCAGGAGGGCACCAGGCTGTGCACAGCTGGCTAGTGCTGCCCCCACCCGTCCTGCCCGCGGGGCTTCTCCCACACTGGCTGCCTCCACCACCGTGGCCTCGTGGAGTCCTCACGACCAGATGGGCATTGGTGTGGGGCAGCAGACGTCATTACCCCAAGGGTCGATCGAGGTCAGCAGGCGAGCTGTCAACTTCACAAACTCTGAAGAGGCCCGGGTCTCGCCCGACTAAAATCCATTTAAGAAAATTAACCCTGTGACTCTCACTCTGCTTGGATTTCGTGGGCGGCAGGAGCTGCAGTGCACTTAAAAGGTGCAAGGGCAGATTAATGGAGTCCATATGCCTCGGGTTCTGAGTGTCTCTGTGCTGGGTGGGCTTATCAAACCTCTTATGATAACAAGGGGTGGGACAGTTCAAAGGACTAGCTCTCTGCGATGCTGGACTCTTACGGGAGCTCCCCTCCAACCCCTTCTGAACAAACATTGTTGTCTTGCTCCTGACTTTGAGCCCTTGCCTCTGTCTTTACTACTTTTTTTTCCCCCTTTTTACCCTCTGACAGTGGAGCAAGGCATTTTGTGGGAAATATCCCTGTAAAATAATTGATTTATAACTCCATTTGGGAGTAAAATGACCTCTGATGCTCCATACCTGGGCTGCGGGGGCTGCGAGGGTGAGCAGGGCAGGGTGCTTGTGCAGCGTGACAGCCCAAAACCTCAGCCTGTCCCGTGGGGGAGGCACCTCCCTCCTCTGCACAATCCCCAGGGGGAGGACATTGAAGCCATTACTGGGGAATGTCTGCAGGGAAGACCAGCAGGCTGGACTTTTTCAGCAGGACATTGTCCCCCCACAGTTTCGAATGACACTGAGTTATTCATTGGCTTGTTTTGTGAGAGACGCCTCAGATCCTTTTTGCACATGCTCCCGGGTGGGATGTGATTGTCCAGATTGGATGTCTCCAGAGCCTCCCAGAGCAGATAGCTGCCAGCTCTCTGGTTGCGGACAGCCCAGCTTCTCCTTGCCAAGGACAGCTGTGGTCTCGAGTGGGTGGTAAATGTTTCCTGGTTGTGACAATGCATGTGAATTACAGATTCTCCAGCCTTGGTAAATGAGTATTTAAAAACTC
>NW_007729045.1:219588-220112 GCF_000696425.1 Galeopterus variegatus | reverse complement strand
TAATAATAACGTTGCATATTTGTATTTGAGTCCTGTGTTCTGAATTGTCTGTCTCCTCCAGGAAGCCTTCTCAGAGTATGCCGATCTCAGAATGAACTTTTCTCTCCTCTGTGACCAACATGCAACAGTCGCTGAATCCTACTGGTTCTCCTTCCATGGTGTATTTTGGGTAGATGAGAAGTTGCCCAGTTCCGAGGAAAAACCACACCTCTCTGAGCCTCGGTTTCCAAATTCATAAAGTCAGGCAGTATTAAAGGGCTTTACAGGGAAGCCTGGAGAAAGTATGATGAGGATGAGTTGCAGGGTAGGTTCTGGCAGGTTCTGGTAGGTTCTGTGGGAGCTTGGGGAGGAGCGACTCCCTTACCAGCTGCCCCCACGGCTACTTCTCTGTGCACAGAGATGCATTTGTTTGGACTTCTATGTTTTGTTTCTTGCGTCTAGTTCAAAACCTCTCATGACCTTCTCTTCTCTCCACATCTCACTTTCCCCTCCTCTGGTTCTTCTATGCACCCCTGCTCTCCTCT
>NW_007729045.1:208000-218031 GCF_000696425.1 Galeopterus variegatus | reverse complement strand
GAACCAAAAACAACAACAAAAAAATCCAACCAACCAACCAACCAAACAAACAAACTTAAAGAGCTCCTTGATCCAACATGGCTGAGAAATGTTGTCTTAAACAAATCTGGATCGGATTCCTTACTGCAGGAACTTCTCAGAGCCTTGACTCTGGTTATGAGCCTGAGACTTGTTAGGAAAGAAACTGAGGATGTAGCCTTTTCCTGAACTTCTTGATTGTGGAGCTCTTACCTTATAGGTGTATGTCATGGGACCCAAGTGTCCTGAAGAAACGCTGGTGTATAGAACTGCATCCAAACTTCTTCGTCTAAAATTTGAGAACCTTCACGATCTTGGGGCTGGTGGTGTTTTCCAGCCTTATTTTCTCCACTTCTCTTCCCACACCCTCAACTCTGACAAAACCGTTCCTGCTTCACACCCCTTAATTTGCAGCCTCTGGGCCTTTGCTCCCTCTGTTCCTTCTGCGTGGGATTGCAGTTTGCTCTACCCCGTCAAGCTCCCTTTAGTCTCAGTTGTCACAACTTCTCCAAGGCCAACTCTGACATCAGATGGAGTAGAGCTGCCATAGACATTACTTGCAGCCCTTGAGACCCACTACCCAGCCTCTGTTACAGTTACTTACACACACATCTAATCTCTCCTATTGAACCATGAGCTCTTCTAGGAGGATTCATATCTAATTCACCACATGGCCAATTATTTCTGCAGCAGTCAGGCTATGCTATGCTAAGCTTTAATAACAAACAGCCCCAAATCTCAGGGATGTAACACAGAAATCCAACTCTCACATATGCTAAGTCCACTGTGGGTTCAGGCAGTCCTCCAGGGCAACTATACTCCATGTGGTGACTCAGTGATCCAGGCCAATTTGATCATGTTGCCCTATTCAGCATGAGGCTTTCACACTTGCCAGAGTAGGGAAGAAGTGCGTGAAGACCAGCACGAGAGAGGCCCATGTGCTCTGTGATGGTTCAACCTGGGGTGAGCTACGGCACTCTGTAGCTACCCTGCCCAGAACGAGTGATGCCCCCTAGTGGCAGGAGGGCCGAGAAGTGCGGTCTTCCTTGTGCCCAGGATGAAGAGAGCCTTGTATTTGTGCTGACTAATAATATCTAGCTTACCCACTTCTCTCTCCCTCACTCGCATCCCACTCTGGAAAACCTCAGTGCCCTGTACCGGTAGGAACCCTCAACAAATTTATTCCTTGCGTGGATAAATGCAAGGTGGCCTCTTGCTGTCTGTGGAGTTCAGAGCACTTACAGCGTGCACCCTTATTAGTCATTTGAACTCACACTGCCTTGGCAGAGCTCTTGGAATGCTGATGTGGTTCAAATCTAGAATCAAAATGTGTCCCAGGTGATGCTTCATGCAAAGACGTTTTCTTGCCCAAATAACTTGGGGGAACCCAGCATCCTCTGTCCATTTATTGGAGATTTACAATGCACATAAGCATATTCATGGCTCTGAAAATTCCTGCAGCAAAAATAAACAAAAAAACCTGTTTGAATTTCTTTAAGCCAGCATTTCCCAAACCTCTACTTGCTTTATGCAGTTGTAATGCAGACTAATTGCAGTTGTATTTACAGTTAGCACAGTGCCTAGTGACTAACATGTGTTCAATAATTGATGGTATTATTTACTCTCCCCAGTCCTCAGCTTTCCCACCTGTAAAACAGGAGAGTTAGATGTACGCACCCTATGATCTTCACGTCTGGTAGCTATAGCTTATTCACTGGTGTTTTCACATCTTAGGGTTTGAATTGATCCAGGGGCATGTGTTTCTTTTTCAAATGCCTGTATTCTTTTTCCTTGTAAGGCCAGATCTGAGAGATTAAGGCTGAATCAGACTCACAGTTTTGGTCAAGGACTGACTGGCTGTGTATCTTGCATAAAACATTTTCCTTCCTGGGTCTTATTTTATCTCATATCTAAAATTAGGGACTTGATTAAATGGTTTCTGATGTCTTTTTTGTTTCTAAAAGTCATGATGTCATACTTTGTTCAGCAATGCCTAACCAGTTTGATTTCTGAGTTGTTAGCAAAATTCCCTATTCCCGTTTCAGTTTCTCCTTGCTTACCCACTGAGATTTCTCAAGAATTTCACTGTTCCATAAGGAATAAGCCCCCAGGAGAGGCTAGGCATCATGTAAAATTCTTGCTAGAGTGTTAATGACTGATAGGAAAAGTGATTGCCAGAGACTAGTGTGATAGGAAGTAAAGGTTAGAGTGAGGTATCAGCAGGTGCCTGGGTAAGGACAGAGGGTGACCACCTAGGGGCTAGATGTGGAATTTGGTTGTATCATTTCAAATAAACATAGTTTACTTCATTTGGGGACAGAAAGGTGAGATTCTAATAAAAAATTTCTCCCCACTTCTGGCTTAATGCCTAAATTATTCACCACTCACTTTTGGGGGCTGCAGCCTCTCACTCACCTTCACAAGGACTGTCCCTGCCAGAGTTGTAAATGCTTCACCCTCTCCCCAAAGCAGGTGAGTGAAAGGTGGGTTCTCACATTCTAGGAAGAAATGGGGTGACAGGTGGCACCCTCCCTCCACTGCTCAGTCTCAAGCCTAGGTAAATAAATGTCAAACTGGTGTTTATCTCTTCCAGTGAGTAAATTCAAAATGACATACAGCAAAAAATAACATTTATGGAGGAAGTCCTATTTGCAGTAGAGAGGTGGTTAAGCACTGATGATTGGAAACACAGAGCTGGGAGCAGCCAGCTTGGCCGCTGGGTAGCTACGTGACCTTGGCAGGCTCTTCACCTGTAAAATGGGGATTATAGTAATGCCTACCTTGTAGTGTTGCTGTATATATTAACAGAATTAATACACGCCAAGCCCTTGGAACAGAGCCTGGCATGTTTTGCAAGCCTCTTTATTACAGAAAACCCATTAGAAAATGCAGGGAAAGCTTATAGAAGAAAACAAAAGTCGCCTTTAATATGCTGCTTCCAACACTGGATGTGATCTGTGCATTTATATTTTGCCTGGTGTCTGTAGAATTGGGGTGCTATGTGAGGTGGCACAGGTTGTGTACTGCACGGCTCTGCGGTGCCGTTCACGGAGGTGGGGATGAAATGGCTCCCCCAGCGGTGTGCAGTGTAGGGCGTCTATGCAGCAGTGATAACCCCCTGTGTAACAGCGTTTTCCCACTTATTCTACTGTACAGAGATGTTTCACAGGGGCGTTAAGCAATTCAGCATTTCAGGGAAATGTGCCTGCGGTTCCACATGTAAAAGGCAGCTTGGCCGCTGCTGGAGCTTTCCTAGATCTGCCGCCTCAGTTACCTCCAGGCCAGGGCTCTGCAGGAACAGAGCTGAGAGGGGTGTGTAGTTCCTCTGCCCAGTTAGTCTCTGATTAAAGGTTTAAAAGGCTTAGAAAGACAGGACTGAGGGCCGAGCAGGAGGAAGAGGAAGGAGAGCGAGCGAGGGCTGTTTATGGAGCCCTAAAAGGAACATTATGCTTCCAGGCTCTGCGAAACGTCCACAGAAGCCAGCCCTCTTGCCAGCTGATTTGGTATGTAATAAATGCTAATCCCACAAAGGGGACTGTTGGAAGCCATCAGAAAGCCCTATCTCCCTGTAATCAGAGCTCCATTAAACTCCTGTCTCCCTGAACTTGTGAGCATCCCACGGCCGGCCGGGCTGTGGGCTTCACTGCTGTGGATGTCACAGCTTCAGAGGTGCTTTGGTGGGCCCCTGACTCTGCTGTCCCTTCCTCCTTGGGCTCACCCTGCAGCTGCCCTGGGGCCACCTTCTCTCTGGGACATCTTTTTAAGGCCACTGGTTGCATGCCATCCCTGTGCCTCTATCAGCAGCCCACCCCCGTGCCAGGTTGGGATGGTTGGGAGATCAAAGGAAGCCCCATAGCACACTTGCTGCACCCCAGGTGGTGTGCTAAGCCATCTCCTGTGCCACCTCCCTTCACCCCACTTTGCAGCTGAGGCATTCGAGGCATGCATGCTATGCCACCTGTCCAGGGGTGCATAGCCACAAGTGATAGAGTGGGGTTTGGAGTGGGGCTTGGACCTGGGTGCCTTCATAACTTCTTAATCATCTGCCCCTATTTGGAAAAGCCAGCACTTCCCAGCTGCACATGCATCTAATAATCTTCTGTCTAAGTGTGTAGTTTTCCAGTGCACAGGGCACCCCGAGCCTCCAAATACCCTCAAACATAATTCTCCTACAACGACGGGGTCTGGAGGGCAAAGTCCTGCTTCCTATCCCTTGCTGCTGATTCCTCGGCCCCCTTGTAGATGCCACTTCATGATCCTGTGCCTCAGTTACCAGCCGACCCTGGTGCCTCCCCACAGCAGTAGTTCAAGTATCAAGGCAGCGCAAGTACAAACATCACTGCAATGCTCAGGCCGGCAGTGGCCAAAGCGCCTCTGTCAGCTGGGTGGCAGGCTTTGTCCTTCCTCCCCTGCGCCTTCCTAAGCTGAGCTCCCCTCCCCAGCCGTCCTGGACACATTGGAGCCGTGGTCTAACCACGAGGCCCTCAAGGCTAAAAATAGCACAGGGGCAACTTGGGGTTTCCTGATGACCTTTGCTGTCCAGTCAAGTGTACGTGGCCTTCCTAAGTTAATTAGTGCTGGCCCCTGACCCCTACACATCTGTATTTGGGTTTGAGGGGGTGAACAAGGTCCCACTCCCCAAACAATGGGGCAAGCATTGGTCAGATGCAGCATGCCTTTCCCTGCTCTGCTGGCTGGGGGCACTTTCTTCCCAGAGCTTCTGCCTGGAGTGCCAGAGCTGGGCTGCTGGGACACCTGTGGCCAGCACAAAGGGAGAAATGTCTATAGGAGTGACTGTAGTCCAGGGCCTGGGTGGGGACGATGGCCCCTAAACCACCAGATTCTCCCATTCCTTTCACTTGGTGCCTTTGGGAATCTTCCCTGATGACAGATGCCCATTCTGGAGACAGAGAGGGCACCAGGGCAGGTGGAAATCCCTGTGAAGATGCTGACCTGAGAGCTGGCACTAAGTAGAGCCCTCCCCATGCAGATATCTCATGGGTGTTGTATCAGCGTCCTCATGCCGTAGTAACAAATAATCACAGACTGGGGGCTACGACAACAGAAGTTTTTTTCTCTCACAGTTTTGGAGGCCAGAACTTTAAAATGAGGTGTGGCAGGGCTGTGCTCCCTCTGGAGGCTCCAGAGGGGGATCCTGCCTGCCTCTTCCAGCGTCTGGGGGCCCAAGGAATTCCTTGGCATGTGGCCACATCACTCCAGTCTTTGTCTCTGTCTATATGTGGCTGTTTTCCCTGTGCACACCTGTGTCTCTCTTGTCTTCACATGGCCTTCTAAAAAGGACACTGGTCATTGGATTTAGGGCCCACCCTGACCAGCATGACCTCATCCTAACCAACTGCATCTGCAAAGGCCCTATGTTCATATAAGTTCACATTCTGAGGTTTGAGGAGGACATGGATTTTGGGGGGACCCTTTTCAACACTATACATGCTTTAATCTTCTAGAATTTTATTCCCATTTTCTAAAGGAGGGAACTGAGGTGTAGACTGGTAAAGCAGTCATCAGGCCTGAGTGCAACATTAAGCCCTTCAGTTTCCAGTGCACCCACCCTCAGTCCCAGTGGGTATACAGTCCCAGTGGCCCCAAAGGGAACTCCTCTTATCATTTGACACCTGAAATAGAGATTCTTGGAGGTGTCAGCAGCCAACAAAATGGGCAAGGCCTTGCATGGGCAGGGTGGTATGGAATCAAAGTGGGAAGAGAAAGCCTAGCCCTTCCTCAGAGCTTCTCTCTCCACTGGGATTGGAAGCTGTGGAAGGAGGTGCAGGGACAAGGTGCATGCAGGAGGTAGGATGAGTCTGGCACAGGGAATGTCACAGGTGATAATCTGTCTGGGCTTTAAGAGGAGTGGGTTGGGGCTGTGAACTGGATACTTCATAGAATCTAAAGATGCTATTTGAACCAAAAAGTAAGACTTACATCATCACCACCACCATCATCACCATCACCATCATCATCACCACCATCATCACCACCACCATCATCACCATCACCATCATCATCACCACCATCATCACCACCATCATCACCATCACCATCATCATCACCACCATCATCACCATCATCACCACCACCATCACCACCACCATCACCTCATCACCACCACCATCATCACCATCACCATCATCACCACCATCATCACCATCACCATCATCACCATCACCATCACCACCATCATCACCATCACCATCATCACCATCATCATCACCATCACCATCATCGCCATCATTATCATCTCACCACATTTATGCAACCAGAGAGAAACAGTGTGCCTGGTAGCATAAGCTCTGGTGTTAGGCAGCCTAAGAATGGGGCAGAGGGTGTCCCTTCCCTCATGGGCTACTCAGTTTGTCCATTTTATAAAATAATACGTCCTTTGTTGACTTGCTTTGCAAATTCTCATGTCCTTTACTCTGTGACCTTGGGCAAGTTACTCATCACTCTGTCTCTCAATTTCCTCATCTGTAAAATGGGAGTAAGAATGATGGACCCACTGCAGTAGGTCCCTGTGACGGTTAAATGAGTTAATACCTGTAAGGCCTTGGAACATGAGTGTGTAATAACTGTTGGAAAGTGTGGCCCTAGAAAGCATCTTCAGACACAGTATCTCATTTGATGGTCCTATATTAAACATCTGCCTTGGACTTGATCTTGGGTGTGGCACTGCGGGCCCAAAAAGCCGATGAGGGCCCTTGCTCACTGCCGTCCAGGAGGCAGCAGAGGAGCTCTCATTGTTACCCTTTTCTGGATGGAGAAACTGAGGCTTGGGGGGTGGAGTGGCAAAGGGTGTCCCTTCTGTCATGGGCTTCTCAGTTTTCCCATCTATAAAATGGGTAAGAGCAATACCTGCATCATAGGCCTGTTATGCAAATTCAAAGAACTAAGTCACGAAAAGTGGTGCCTGGTACACAGCAGGCACTCAATAAATAGGGTGTGCTATTAGCGATTATGGGGCAGCAGAATAAGTAGAGGCTGAGCTTAGACTCATCCTGATGCCCTGAGCTGTTGGCCTAGGCTCAGGGGTCCCCAGGTTCTTTGGGGGAGACCATGTGGCCACTGAGGTCCAGCCCCCTTGAAGCAATGACCAGCCTGGGGGAGGGGCACCGGGGAGACGAGGGCAGTCTCTGGGCCTGGGAACTAGAATCTTTCTCAGCAAAGCTGAAGTTCAAAAGTTCAAGCCCGCCGATCTCCTAAAAGCAAAACAGAGGCCGCCGTGATTCCTCAGAAGAGTGAGTGGCCCATTTCCCTCCAGGTTTCTGACAATAGAAAACGTCACCTTCTCTCCAGCGAAGACATGAGCAGATATGGCCTGGTGGCGAATTTTCTACTCTTGCCATTCTATGCAGTGTTAGTAAGCAATAGAAATGAAATGAGAATTTTTTTTTATTCCCAAAGTGACCTATGCTCATAAAAAGTCAGAGCCTTTCCTATGAGCACACATATACGTGTTTTAATAATAAAAGTGGGCTTATTCCCAAACTTGATACTGACCCTTAGCAATACACGTGGGCACTCTGTGACAGTGGGCACATTCATTCAATATTGATTGGGCCCCTACTGTGCACCAGGCTTGGTTCTTGAACCTAGGAACACAATAGTTAACAGCCAGGGATTCCTGCCCTCAAGGACCTCATAGTCTAGTGATCTGTTCCCAATCGAATGGTACAGATGTACCATAAAAGAGCATTTGTGTTTTTATTTAAATGTTTTCATGTAAACGTCTTGTTTAAATGAAGAACACGGCCACAGAAGATGTCCTTAGGGTGTAAGGGAGTTCTCTGTGTGGATGACAGAACTCTCGCAGATTCTGGCTCGGTGGTCTAGGGGGGGTGGGGAGCTGCATTTTCAACACGCTGTTCAATGCTGCAGGCACAGGGACCACATTTGAGTAGCAAACGGTCCACAGGAATGTGGACTTGAGTCACCTTTTCAGGGATGGGAAGGGCACCCCAGCCTAGGAGAGGTTCTGCATGTTAAAACTGCGGTAATAGAAAGACCAGAGCCCCATTCTGAGAGAACGGAGACCTTGTTCCTCTGCACCTTGGAGAAGCAGGTGCAATCCTGTGGCCACTCTCCTCAATGCCTGTTGGGTACTGTGAGCTGCTGCCCCTCTCTGCCACATCCTCAATGTGCTGTTCCACTTTTCAGAAAGCCTTTGGGGCAGGGTGTGATGGCCAGGCCACCTCCTGCCTCTCCTCCCCTCATAACCAGCCCACATTCCAAAGGATCAGGTCTTTGTGCCCAAGGCAATTTATTGCCCAAGCAATTTGTAAGTAATTAGCCAACATGCCTGATTAGGAGCTTGTATAATAATTGCAGGTAATTGCCTCTTTACTCTGTGGAGCCATTCCACTGACCAGCTCAGAATTGTGTTTTCAAATCAGCATTAGGTGCCTTTGGAGGGAGTCGCTGTGTCCAGGTTTCTCTGACACTTTCAGTAAAGTCCCACTGGGAGATCCTCAAGTGGGTGCCCGGCTTGACAACCATGCAGCCCTCCCTCAATCAGTTCCAGATGCTTCATCGAATGTTCCTCCACCTCTATAAATAGCTCGCCCAGTCTGGGCACCATCAGCCAAGACAGACAGGTCAGTGGTCCTGCAGGGGCTGTGCGGAGTGGGGACTTCAAAACTGTCAGGAGTGTAAATGCCACTCAGTTCTTGCATCTTTCCCCCTTCACTCTTTCTGTTCAATGCACACCTTGAATTCTAACTTTGGGCTCATTTTCCCTAACAATCAGAGAAGCTTGGCTGTTTTCTCTCTTGCTGGGAGACGGGTAGGAGAAAATAAACTCCAAGAGAACAGAAATCCCAATGCCTTGCTCAAGACCCTGTCCACGGAGCCCAGCACTTTGAGGAAAAGCAGGGGAGCAGGGTCCCAGACCCCGGGTGACTCTAGAGGGAATGCCGGGTGGGGCTCAGTGCTCCAGCGGCTTTCCCCGGTTGGGGGTTTCCCAACAGTGTGCTCTCAGCTGATGCTTTGGGAGCTGTGGGAAGATACCCCCCCCAGAAGCTGTGACCTGGGGGCAGGAGCCCCAGGACCAAACTCAGTGGTGTCTGAGCAATGAGATATCGAGATGATGACTTCTTGTCCCCTGCTGCTGTCTGCTTTGCCTTCTGGACCTGTTGTAAAGACAGCCGGGGTCTGGGTAGTACATATGGCAATGTTAGAACCTGCTTTCATAGAAATCATTCAAAATGGGTGATTTCTCTCATTTTCCTGCAGTGGCTGGCTCAGCCCTGCACAGAGGAGGCAGGTGGGGGTGAGGGGGTGTCCCGGAAGACCCCAGGCCACCTCTCTCCTCCTCCACTCGTCAGATACATGGATCTATAAACATGTCAGGACAGTTGTAAAAGAGATGGATTTTGCTTCCCAACAATATCCCCCATTGGTCTGTCACCGGGTAATTCACGACTGGTTTTTATGATCAGGTTCCCTGGGTGTACGTCCGTTCTGTACGACCCAGGGGTGAGGGCAGGGCTTGGAGCCAGACTGTCCGGCTCAGACCCTGGCTCTGCCTCGCTAGCTCCATGACCTGGAGTGAATTACCCACCGTCTCTGTGCCTCAACTTCCCTACCCCTAAAAGGAGGATAAAAAATAGAGTGTTTATAAAGGTGTTTATAATGTTAGGCCCCCAAAGTTCCTACTTACTGTTATGGGTTAGATGGTAGAAGTGTGGAATATTCAAGACGGGTGCATATGAGTTCATTAAATAGTGTTTATTCATATTCTGTGCCTAAAATGAAGGTTCTAGGAGGTGAGCTGTTCAGGTTTGAGCTGATAATAATATGTCATCTCGTTTAACTTGTGTAGCTATCCAAGAAGTGAGTAGTAGTATTCTCGTTTTACAGATAAGGAATATGTAAGTGTGAGAAGATGTACCCTTGATAACAATGGCAGGGGTGCAGCCAAGCCTGGGTCTCTCTGAGTCCATAATCCTCCATCCCAGCCTCCACCCCAGCCTCCACTCCCAGCCTCCACCCCAGCCTCCACC
>NW_007729045.1:205638-207034 GCF_000696425.1 Galeopterus variegatus | reverse complement strand
CATCACCACCATCATCATCATCACCATCATCACCATCACCATCACCACCATCATCACCATCATCATCATCACCATCACCATCACCACCATCATCATCATCACCATCATCACCATCACCATCACCACCATCATCATCATCACCATCATCACCATCACCATCATCACCATCACCATCATCACCATCACCATCACCACCATCATCACCATCATCATCATCACCATCACCATCACCACCATCATCATCATCACCATCATCACCATCACCATCACCACCATCATCACCATCATCATCATCACCATCACCATCACCACCATCATCATCATCACCATCATCACCATCACCNCATCATGTTGTTGTATGTAGAGTGCACAGTATCTTAAAGGACTTGTTTTGGGGGAATCCATTTACTGCCTGACTATTTAATATTTCATTCCATGAAAATTCTAAGGGAAACACATTAAAAAATTTTACTTCTATGTGCCAGGAGTAATGTTAGGCTTTTTCATGTGATCCTTATAATATTAAATCCCCTGGCTGTCATGAATACGCATATTTTTAAGGCATTTCAAAGAAATGAAGTACCTAGATGAACACTAAACTAAGAAAATGAAACAAAACTGAAACATGCTGAATAACAGTATGTGCCCAGAACCATGCAGGAGCCCTGGGAAACTCAGCTCGGCCCACCCTGAGGACACTGACACCTGAGGGAGTCATCGTCCATTTGTCAACACATTACCAAGCACCTACTGTGTACCAGGGACTGTCAGGTCCCTAGCAGCAGGAGACCGTGGAGAGGTGACCCCCTACTCGGATCTCATTCAACTCTGCAAGGGGTTCAGCCCCGCAGCTGCGGTCTGACCCGATTTCTTCTTGCTACGAAGCTTTTCCTCTGTCTCGTTCTGTATCTCCAACAAATGCTCTGAGCGCTTCACATAATGTTAGTCAGGGTTCTTCAGAGAAACAGAACCAACAGGCTCTCCACCCATCCATACATCCATTCATCCGCCCACCTGTCCATCTCTACATCTGTCTGTATCTGTCTCTGCTCCATCTCTGTAAGATACGTATCTATAGAAGAGATATGAATCTAGGTATAAACGTTTATTATTTTAGTTATCAATTTATTCATTTATTTTGAGGAATTGGCTCCTGTGATTGTAGAAGCTGGCAAGTTTAAGATCTGCAGGCTGGGCCGGCAGGCTGGACTCCAGGTCAGGGCTGGCACTGTAACTGGAGTCTGAAGGCCGTCTGCTGGCAGATTCCCTCCTCCTTGGGGGAGTCAGTCTTTTTCTGTCAAGACCTTGAACTGATTGGATGGTCTTACCCACGGGCCTTCAACTGATTGGAAGGTCTCACCCACAGGCCTTCAACTGATTGGATGGTCTTACCCAC
>NW_007729045.1:192574-204828 GCF_000696425.1 Galeopterus variegatus | reverse complement strand
GGCCTTCAACTGATTGGAAGGTCTTACCCACGGGCCTTCAACAGATTGGAAGGTCTTACCCATGGGCCTTCAACTGATTGGAAGGTCTTACCCACGGGCCTTCAACAGATTGGAAGGTCTCACCCACAGGCCTTCAATTGATTGGATGGTCTTACCCACAGGCCTTAAACTGATTGGATGGTCTTACCCATGGGCCTTCAACTGATTGGAAGGTCTTACCCACGGGCCTTCAACAGATTGGAAGGTCTCACCCACAGGCCTTCAATTGATTGGATGGTCTTACCCACAGGCCTTAAACTGATTGGATGGTCTTACCCATGGGCCTTCAACTGATTGGACCTTCACAGAGGGTCACTTACTTCACTCACAGTCCACTGCTTTAAATGTTAATCTCATCTAAAAAACATGTTCACAGCAATGTCCAGATGGGTTTGACTAAATATCTGGATACCATGGCCCAGCCACGTAAGACTGAGACTGTCACATGAGCCTTTCTCTTAGAGCTTTACAGGCTACTCCCTGGAACCCAGAGGTCCTACAACAGTCATGAGAAGACAGGGCGGGGGCCCCCTCAGTCCCTAACTGGGAGCACTTCTGTCCCCCGAGAAGCCCTTCTACCCTCTGACCTCCTGAGTCCCCGCACTGAAGGAAGCCCAGGAGCGCTCGGCTACTTAGTCTGGCTTGGAACTCCCGCCCATCCCACCCTTCCTCCCACCCGTTTCTCCACCTTGTTGGCTTCTGCTCAGTCGCTGTCCAACCTCATGCCTGCAGAAGTGGGCTAGCACTCGAAGGCACTGTCTGCCACCACACCTCCCACATCTACCCGCTTCGTTCTCACTGGAAATGACTCTGCAGCCCCTTCCATGGTTCCTCCAGCTCCCCTGGGCCTTAAGGAGGATCTCCCTGAGGCCATGCTCCAGTGACGCTTCAACTGTTCGCTCTGACCTCCTGCCAAGCTGGCCTCACCCCGACAGCAGGAGGCAGAGTGGGATGAGAAGCCTCTAGCACAGAACCACCTGGTGGAGCTGAGGGATCACCTCACGCTGACTGCTCCTGCCTGGCGTGGACAGGGACCATGAGACAGACCCTAACACTGAGGCTTAGTGGAGACTGAGCACAACACTTGCATGTGTAGGGAAGAAACTTCCTTGGTACAAACATGTGAGTGTTAGTGTAGCCCCAAGAGAAGAATGACCAGTGGAAGTTACAAGGGCTTACTTGGAAACAGGCATTGCACTGAAGTTTCATACGTATATCTGTATTTCTACATATGTCTGCACCATCTATATCTATATCTCTACGTAAAGTTCACACACTGAACATACCCGTGATCCAGAAAGAGATCCGCACCATCCCCTAGTGTACCCCCATCCCGAGATGACCACTCTCGTGATCTCTAGCACTGTGTTTGTGATGAGTTTTGCCATTCTGAGCAGGGTATGAGTGTCACACAACAGTCCCTCTTGCGTTGGGCTGTGTTCACTCATGCTGTGCTTGTGCATGTCTCCCACGTCGTCTCGTGCAGATGCATTTCACTTGCTCTCCTATGAGAGTCTCCTGTCTCATGGCCATCATCCCGCTGACTTGTCTGCTCTGCTGTGGATGGGCATGGGGTGGTCTCCAGTGTGGGCTTCTAACCAATGGTGCTGTCTGAACTCTTGTTCCTGCTGATCCGGTGGACACGCATGTCTGTGTGTGGTAGGGTACAGGCAGGCCATTGCTGGGCCATGGGCGCACAAACACTCTGCTCTGCTAGAACGTGTTACTGATTTGGATGTCTTGACAACCCGAGATGTGATTCATGTTATGACTGGGTTTCTATGAAAGGAACCCAAGGCTTCCTCGGACGGGTGCGGTGATTTGCCCAAGTTCACTCTCATGAGTTGAGGCGTTGGGTTCGAGCTCAGAAAGTCTAATTCCAGACACAGATGCTGAACTTTTAACCACCTCAGTACACTGGGACAGACACGTTGGCCCCATTTAAAGGTGAGGCCCGGGTCATTCCTGCTCTGAAAGCCTTGATCTGTATCTTAAAGTCACAGCTTCCTCTCATGAAGGGGGTCAGTCTCTGAGGACACAGCCTTTTTGTAGGGGAAAAAAAAAATATTTTTAGCACACTCGGGATCAAATCTTGGATCGGCGACTTAGCAGCTGTGTGACCCTGGCCAGCTTAATGCGGGTAGATCACTGTAGATAAACCACACATTGTGAAGCTTAACGCAATGACTCCTTTTGATATTCTAGTCAAATCCCCAAGTAAAGAAAATTTTACTTAGGATTAAGGAAAACTTCCTGAACCATGGGAAACAAGCGAATATTTGTCATCCCTTTCTTTGCATTCATTTGTGAAGATTGTCTCTGTAGGAGCTGCAGATTAACACCATATTTCTCGCACCCCATGGCTCTGGGGTGGGACATATCACCATAACCTGCCGTTTCTTCCAGGGCACTGAGTGTGCGGATCCCCCCTGGCTCAGAGCAGATCAGTCTCTAAGCCCTGAATGAAGAATCAGGCCAAATTCTTTTTTGGCGCTTAACTACATATAACATTTCCATTGTTTCAGACCAGAATTCCCCAGGTGTTTTATATGGGCTGTGAATAAGCAAGAAGCTGAGAAAAGCAACGTTTGGGGACTGCTGGCTCATGTGGAGTTCAACTGCTTTCTTAGCTGCAGGACTTCTCAGAGCCTTTAATCAAACAACATGCATCAGGAGTTGACACGTGGTGTACACAGCAGCGTGTGTTAATGTGGGCAGGGGATTCTGTTCCTCTCTGTTTGTGGAGCCTATTGTTAGGGTGCAGGTCTGGCTTAACGATGACCCTAACCTGGATTAACAGTGGCTTGAAACAGTAGAAATTTCCTTCTTTCTCGCAGAAGTGTCCAGAAGTCAGGGGCCCAGGGCTGATAAAGACTGATCTTCAAGGTCACCCAGGGACAGGGGGTCCACCGTTCCGGTTGTTAGCCTTTCCACATGGTGAAGGTGACTCAGCACCATGACATTTACACTCTTGCTCACAGGAAGTGGGAAAGGGCCGAGGGGTGGCACCGCACCAGCTTTTCCTGGCTTCCCATCTCTTTACACCCCATGGCCCTTCCCTTTTAAGGAAACTTCCCAGAAGTTGTGCCCATCATCCCCCATTGGTCAGAACGCACTCACGTGACACCCCTAGCTGCAAAGGGTAGTTTTTGCTGGGTGACCCTATGCCCAGTAAAGTCAGATGTTGTAACATTGACCACAGAAGGGGAGGGACACGCTGGAGGAAGGTGAGCAGTCTCTTCTGTGGGGGCCTCATGTGTCATGCAACATCTTTAGGGAAATGGCATTTTGGGCCATATGAGCTAGATATGCTAAGGACATTGGTGGGATAGAAGCACCGAGCACCACTTACCAGCACTGGAAAGGCGCACTTAGTGCATAATTTTGTAGATATAAGTTCGTTAAGACGCATGAGAAATTCATAATTGTGCTCTCAAAAGAGGTCAAGATGAGTGTTTGCCCAGGGCTGGGGTGGAAAGGGCAGTGACTGTGAATGGGCATGAGGTTTCTCTGGGGTGATGGAGATGTTCTAACATGAGATTGTGGTGATGGTCATCACACCTTGTAAATGTGCTAAAATTCACTGAATTGTACATTAAAATGGGTGAATTTTATGCTGTGTAAATGCATCAGTTCAAAAACAGAAAAATAAAAAAGGAGCTACTGTTACAATTATGATCTAAAATCTAAAGCACAAATCTCATTACAGACGAGTTAAGAAAATTTAATGTCCCTACTTTTTCTCCAGCAAAATGGCTTGTCACTTGAGCAGAGATTGGCGAGCTTTTCCTGCAAAGGCCTGATAGTAACTATTTTTGGCTTTGGGGCTGTGGAGCTTTTTCTGGGACTCTTCACCTGCGCTGCTTTAAGCAGACATAGATGACATAAAGATAAGCAAGTCCGGCTATGTGCCAGAGAAACTGTGTTTATGGACCCGAAATTTGAATTTCATGTAGTCTACGTGTGCCATGAAATACAATTTTTAGTTTGATTTTGTTGTAATCATCTAGGGATAGGAAACTGTACTTAGCTTGTGTGATGTACAAAAGCAGGGGTGGGGTGGAGCAGCCGGAGGCCATGGTGTGCAGACGCTGCTCTGCACACGGGGCGCCATTTGGTTTCCTCACAAAGTGCAGCTGGGAAAAAACACTCATCCCAGGAGCCAAACCTGCCCTACCTTCTAGCATCCTCTTCCCCCATCTTTAACGCAGGGCGGAGGGTGGGGTGGGTGGAGGGAGGTGAGCAGGGAGGTGTGCAGGTGCACAGAAACCTGCCTGGTGCTGGTGCCCTGGCTCACTGTTAGGTCCCTCAGTTTGAGGGTGCTGGAGGATTTGGGGGAGAGGCTCCCTATTACAAATGTGGGTGCTGCTGAGGGTCCGTTTCTGACAGCCTTGCAGGTTTAGGCCAGGCTACAGGTACACAGGAAAGTTGTTGAGCTGGAGCCCGGTCCTTCTTGGGTTACTTACTCAGAGGGTGGCAGGAGCCAGCCACCACGGACAGGTAATCCATGACAGGCAGGACCTCAGACATGCAGCCATAGGGACCTCCTCGGTTTACTGCAGACAGGCCTCCATTCTGAGTTTGGTGGAGAAGTGACTGGTGCAGGTACCCTGAGCTCCCCTGGGGCTTACTTAGCTCAGATGCCTTCAGATTAGAGTGCCCGGCAATGAGGGGTCTGCTGCCCTGGAACTACAGGGGTGGGGATCTCAGTAGGGACTTTCTGAAGCCTGCCACTATTTGCCTCGGTTTCTCTCTGCCTGTGCCAAATGCCATCATTGTTATTCCAACTCTTCTGAACTATTTGGAAAAGGGGAACCTGATCATGTGGGTGGGGTGGGAGTGTGTGTGGATGAAGGGGAGAAAGAGGATGCAGAAGTCAGACCTAGATGCTCTTACCCAGTGATCCCTCCTCCCAGCCAACCGTGAAGACTGCTCTCTGGGCTTCAGGGAAGGGCATGGCAGCAGGCAGCAAGAAATAAAAACTCCACATGATACTGAGCTGTTGCCACACGCCAGCCTCATGCTCAGTGCGTGACATGTGTGTCCTGTGGCTCCGCCCTTACACCCCAGGAAGTTGGCCCCATATTCCAGGTGAGGACAGATGAGGCTCAGGTTACTGATGTGAGCTGCCCAAGGTCACAGAGACTTGAGGAACAGGTCAGGGTTGTCTCCAGAGCCAGAGATGTCATCTTTTCTGCCTATGTATTTGCTGTCAGTTTAATGACCTGACAGCCACTGGGACTCTGGGGCCCATCCCTCTCTCTGAAGCTGGGACTGGTTGGTTTATCTACTGTTGTCTCCATGTGGTGGTGCTGTGGGTTGATTGAATTGTGTCCTTCAAAGTTCACATATTAGAAGAGTAATTCCCACTGTAACTATTGAGGGTGGGAAATCCTATTATGGCAATGGAAAAGTGGGGTCTTGAAGAGGTGATTGGACTGTAGGACCATGCAGTAGTGAGTGGATTAAAAATGGTGGTCACGGACGTGGTTCTGAGGGCATTAAAAGGAGGGCATGAAGAGTCTCTCTGTTCCATTCTCTACCATGTGAGACCCCTGCATTGTTGTAAAGCCACCACCAAAGAAGACCCTGGAGGGAACACTTATGGTGAATATGTCACTTTAAAAGTTTCTGCATTCTTTTCTGAAATAAAATTTCTTTTTTTGTACTTTAAAATTCATCTTGTGGGCTGAGCCTGTGGCGCACTTGGGAGAGTGCGGCGCTGGGAGCGCAGCAGCGCTCCTGCTGCGGGTTCGGATATGAAATAAAATTTCTTTTTTTGTACTTTAAAATTCATCTTGTGGGCCGAGCCCGTGGCGCACTTGGGAGAGTGCGGCGCTGGGAGCGCAGCAGCGCTCCTGCTGCGGGTTCGGATCCCATATAGGGATGACCGGTGCGCTCACAGCGCTCACTGGCTGAGCGCGGTGTGGCCAGTCTCAAAAAGAACAACAACAACAAAAAAAATTCATCTTGTGCATTATAGAAATTTAGAAAAATGAAGAAAGATGATTGGAGATAAAGAAGGAGAAAAAGACACATCACGTTTAGTGTTTATCCTTCTAGTCTGCTCATCGTTACTGTTGGTGTATAATTATGATCTTACTGTGTATGGAACACTGTATTAACTGATCTTTTAAACACATTTTCAGTGTTCTTACATTTTATTACTCTGAAGCCATCTCCCTTCTCCCTAACAGAAGAATGAATATTTAAACTGATAAAAAATAAACCAGACAAAATGGAATTCACTGCAGAGAAATTAGTTTTGCAGATACCTTCTCACGAGCGAATCTCAAATATCCCTTGCTTGATCCCGTACCAGGCACAGCTACTGTCGGGTCCATCTGGATTGGGACTTGGACTCTAAGGGTGCTAGGAATTGAGAGCAAAGAGAGGTGGATGCAGTCTACTGTCATCAGATAGGGCTTCTGGCATTGACCCTGAAGGACGGGATGCAGGTAGCCACAGGAGAGAGAGAGAAAGAACAATGATAATAATGGAATGAAAGAAATTGTGTATTTCTAGAGCTGTTCATACATTCATTCATTCATTTGTTCATTCAGTCACCTATGCATCTGTCATCCATCCATCATTCATTGTTCATCCTTCCTTCCATCCATTCTCATTTTTTTATCTATCCATCTTTTCTTCCATCCATTTATCCATACATATATATCCATTCCTTATCCACCCATCCATCCATTTAATCCATCCATCCACCCACCCACCCATCCATCCATCCACTCGTTCACCCACCATCCATCCACCCATCCACCCATCCATCCATCCATCCATCCATCCATCCATCCATCCATCATCCATCCACCCACCACTCATTCACCCATCATCCATCCATCCACTTACCCATCCATCCATCCACTCATTCGCCCACCGTCCATCCATCAATCCATCCATCCATCCATCCACCCATCCATCCACTCACCCATCCTTCCACTCATCCATCCACCCATTCATTCATCCACCTATCCACCCACCCATCCATCCACTCATTCACCCATCATCCATCCATCCACTTACCCATCCATCCATCCACTCATTCGCCCACCGTCCATCCATCAATCCATCCATCCATCCATCCACCCATCCATCCACTCACCCATCCTTCCACTCATCCATCCACCCATTCATTCATCCACCTATCCATCCATCCATCCATCCACTCATTCACCCATCATCCATTCATCAATCCACCCATCCATCCATCCACCCACCCATCCATCTATCCATCCACCCACACCCACCCATCCATCCACTCATTCACCCATCATCCATCCATCCACTTACCCATCCATCCATCCACTCATTCGCCCACCGTCCATCCATCAATCCATCCATCCATCCATCCACCCATCCACCCATTCATCCACATATCCATCCATCCATCCATCCCTCCACTCATTCACCCACCATCCGTCCATCAATCCACCCACCCATCCATCTATTCGTCCACTCACCCACCCACCCATCCATCCACTCATTCATCCACCATCCATCCATCCACTCGTTTATCCACCTATACTTCGATCCACCCACCATCCATCCATCCATCCACCCACCCATCCATCTATCTATCTTTCTGTCCACCCGCCCATCCATCCATCCACCTGCATGGCTCACTTCCTCACCCATTTTAGATTTATACTCAACAGTAACCTCAGACAACTCTATAGGATTTTCAACTCTCCAGGACCCAACATTTTATATGTCCCTTCCTAGTCTTCTATTTTCTCTTCAGCATGTAGCATGCTCTAAAACATATTTTACTTATTTTTCTCATTTACTGGCTGCCTCCCCACCAGCATGGGAGTCTGGAAGGTCAAGGATTTCTCTCTCTTCTGCTCACCGCTGAGTTGCAGGGCTTAGCACAGCTTGGTACACAAGTAGGTGCTTAAAATATTTGTTGTTAAATCTAATTAAGTCCAGTCATCCCATTCATTCTCTGAGTGCCTACTGTGTGCCGGGCACTGAACTGACCTCTGGGACTGTCCCGTGCTGGCCATGGTGGGGGCCATGGGAACACAGAGAAGGGGTAAGGGGCATCTGAGCTGAGACCTGACGAAGGTGCAGAAGAATCTGCAGAGGACTCCACGAGGGAGTCATGGCCTGGCCTGGACCTGGGGCATTGGGCTCTGAGAGGGATACAGCTGGTGGCATATAAGAGTGTAGAGTTTGAGGTGGGGAGGGGGTTAGCATGGTGAAGGATGGAGCTGGCAGGGTGAGCACAGTAGATCAGGAGTGCTCTAATTACTTATTAGAGGCTTGGGCCTGCCTCTGGGGCACTAGAAAGCCACTGAAGATCCTCCAAGGGCGGGGACACAAATGTATGGAGAAGGCAGAGGGGCCCCTGGGCAGGGCCTGGCACGTAGCAGAGCTCCACAGCCCTCAGCTCTCCTCTCTGCACCGGCCTCTCTAGAAGCAGTTGCTGCACCAGGTGTTCCTGCCTCTTTGGCTTGTGTTTGGCCACGGCGTGTGGCCTGCTCAGCTGGTGGTGCACACACGTCCAGCAGTGGCCTTTTTTTTCAGCCTGCTGCCTGCTTTCTTCTTCTGCTGGGCTTCTAAAGGCTTTTTGTCCTTAGTTCAAACTGCCCAGAGGCTGCCAAATAGCTGGGATGTGGCCACAGATGGCCAGAGCCAGAAAGAAGGGCACAGTAACTGTCATGTTCCTTATAAACCTCTTGTGTGCTAGGCATGGTGGCATTCCATCCTGACGATGTCATTAGGGAGACAGGTGGCAATTCTCCCTTTCTGAACATGAGGAGACTTAGCTCTGGAGAGTAAATGACTGTCCCAAACCCCCTCTGGTCTGCGGCAGTGGCTGTGTTCCAGCTCCAGAGGGTTGGCCTCTGTCAAGTGAAATTGGGGGCTATATCCCAGAGAATCTTTGCTTCTTAGGGAGAGGGTGAGTCTGTCTGGAATCTGGAGTCCTGGGCTGAGTGAGGGGTGCTGGGAACTGGTGCGTGGCAGGAGGAGGGAACATCAGCTGTGTCCTCTGGGTCGAACTCTTCTAAGTCCAGCTTGTTCTCCTCCTGGCCGGATCCGGCTATAGCGCAAGTCAGACTGGCTGAGGCTCAGTGTCCAGGCCAGGCAGACGGGTTCCTGTGGCAGATGGGAGAGTCAATGAGGAGAGGTCTATGATCCAGAGTGACATGTCATACCTGCACAGGGCCTCCAGGGAGAGGGGCTCTCTCTGCACCAGCCCCCGGAGTCTAGGGCTGGTCAGAAGTGTCCCCATTTCACTGTCTCTGCTCATGAGAAATGACCAGTTTTGGTGTGTTTGGAGAAAGGGCATGTAATACACATGTTTCATGTAGATGCAGCCCCTGTCAGATGTCGCCCACAAGCACTGAAACTTCACCTCCCCTCGAAGCGTGGGGAGGATGGCAGTCCCTGGTGGGCGGCCCGACGGTGCCCTGTGGTTGCCATAGAATATCGCCACAAACCAGGGGGCTTAAAACAATTGGGATGCATTCTCTCACACTTCTGGAGGCCACACATTGGAAATCCAGGTGTGGCAGGCCCGTGCTCCTTCTGGAGGCTCCAGGGGACTCTCCTTCCTGCCTCTCCGCACTCCTGGTGGCTCCAGGTGTTCCTTGGCTTGTGGCCGCATCACTCCAGCTTCTGCTTCTGTCTTGGAATGGCCTCTTCCTGTGTCTCTGTGACTGTTTCTCCTTCTTGTCTCTTCTAAGGACTTGCCCTTGGATTTAGGGCCCACCCTAATCAGGGAGGTCCTTAACCTAATGACATCTGCAAAGATCCTATTTCCAAGTGAGGTTGCATTTACAGATTCCAGGGGTTTGGACCTGAATGTATGTTTTGGGGGACACCATTCAACCCACTACAATTGTCTTGGCCAAACTCTGAAGGTACTGTGGTGCCAGGACCCTGCTGACGGTCCAGACACTCCAGGACTGTCTTCTTGCTGTGTGGTCCTGGATGACCTGAATGCCCTTTGTGGGTGTGCATGGTCCTTATCTTTAACATGGGTGGGTGGGACCAAGCTCTGGGTTACCTACCTGCATGTACCTCCAAATAACGCAGAGAGCATTTGGAAAAGACATACAATTGCCTGGACCCCATCAAATGCAGATCTACTGAGTCAGAACTCCCTGGAGCTAGGGGTGGGGTGGGATTTGTCACCCATTAATAAAAGTGTGTATTTCCTAGGTGATTCCAAAACATCCAGTCCAGGGATCACATTGGAAAACTACCAGCACAACCTTCTCTAGGGGTCTTTTCCAGCTTGAACATTCTAGAATCTGTGACATGAAGTCTCCTCATTTATAGAGCAGACAGTTGTACGTCCCAATTCTAAGTCACTGCTTGACCCAGGACTGTCCAGTGTCCTCAATACAAAATCTCCAAGGAGATGCTGGAATTTCAGTAGGAACCACACGTATGTCCCAAATCTAAGTCACTACTTGACCCAGGACTATCCAGTGTCCTCAATACAAAATCTCCAAGGAGATGCTGGAATTTCAGTAGGAACCACACGTATCAAACTCACCGCCAAGAGCTTTTCAATGTGACTGATGCTTTTCCTTGAAAATCCAAAATTTGCTTTAAATTTCAATCCATGTGGGGTGGAAACTATTGAAAAGGTGTTAGACATATTTCTTAAAACAAGATGAACAGATTGTGCTAGTACTTCTCAGTGTTTTGGGTGAAGGTCTTCTTTATGGCTTAGAAGTAATGAAACTGTAGGAGATGACCCCAAATGTTGAAAAGTGTATTTTTTATTTCTCTGCAAAATTTGGAGCTGACTTACAATGATCTGGACACTACAGTGCTTAGGTATTTAGTCGCTTATTTTAAAGACAGGAACCCAAGGTAAGAGGCTGTCCAGAGAGCCGCTCTCAGGCCCCCGGCCCCTCCCACCCCGACATCTGTTTTAGCTCTACGCCATTCTGTCTTCCCCGAGTCAGACCCTCATGATGGATTGGACCACGTGTCTGCCCGTCAATCATCAGAGGCTGGTGGGCTCACAATGGTGTCTCCAGTTGAGTCATCTGCAGGCTCCATGTAATTTACCGTGTCTGGCTATCTTCCCCATTAACACCGAGTGAAAAACCATTTGCAAGGGGGTCGGTTGCATGGTGGGTGCCCCATGGACACCTGAAAGAGTCCATTTAATGGAGAAGGAGTCTTCAGGCATGATTAGAGACCACGTCTGCTGTTCCTCCATCATTGTTACTGTTAGTTCTGTTATATTAAATGGCAGACCATCCTGTTTTAATGTCTAGATCCTTGTCTTAGAGTAATTTGTGATGCATCCTCTTTTCTCCTGGCACACTCATAGGTGTATGTTAGTAACACGGTGCCAACCTATTTCCTGTGGACTGAATTATGTTCCCAATAAATTCATATGGTGAAGTCTTAACCTCTGCCTCATGTGATGGTGTTTGGAGGTGGGGCCTTTGGGAGGTGATTAGGGTTAGATGAGTCTGGAGGGGGCCCTCATGGTGGGATCAGCGCCCTTACAAGATGCCGGAGACACTGTGCCATGTCTCTTTCATGTGAGGACATAGCAAGATGACAATTGTCCACACACAGGGAAGAGGACCCTCACCAGAACCTGACCATGCCGGCACCTTGCTCATAAACTTCCAGCTTCCAGAAATGTTAAGAAAATAAATGTCTGTTGTGTAAGTCACCCAGTCTATGGCATTTTGTTATAGCAGTTCCAGCTAAGACACCATCCATTTAAGATAAAATGCAATTGAGCCTGTGAGCAGGTGCTCCCAATCCTGCTGCCCAACACAATCAGTGGGGGAGCTATTAAACCATACTAGCAAGTTCTCTGTAACTTTGATGAGTATCAGGGGAGAGCCATCAGCCCCTCCCTAGTGGCTGTTTGCTATGTACCTCCCGGCGTCCAGCCTTCCATCTTTGCATGGCATTTCTGATTTTTGGTTGGGACCCAGGAACCCGGGTCCCAAGGCTCAGCCAATCAGCCTTCCCTGGCCAGCCTGCTTAGTTCAAGTGTGGACGAACGACCAGAGATGGCTCCACCACACCTCACGGACACCTTGGGAGCTTGGCAGGGAGCACTGGGATGTAGACGCTTTCTCTTTCCTGCTGGACTAGGGTCTGGACAGATGTGAGGGCTGCTGGCCACCACGTGAGACCAGGTGAGTTCTGAGCATGGACCCAAAACAGAGGTGCTGGCAAACACAGAGAGACCCATGTGTGCCGGC